>NC_086378.1:635706-679230 GCF_036588685.1 Mytilus trossulus | reverse complement strand
TTAAGATACATTACACTTACAACAGGATTACTTTGCTGTGGTATATCTATAGACGTTACAAACAAAGTTGTATTAGAATACATAACACTTACAACAGGATTACTTTGTTGCGGTATATCTATAGACGTAACAAACAAAGCTGTATTAAGAATACATGACACTTACAACAGGATTACTTTGCTGTGGTATATCTATAGACGTTACAAACAAAGTTGTATTAAGAATACATTACATTTACAACAGGATTACTTTGCTGTGGTATATCTAATAGACGTTACAAACAAAGTTGTATTAAGAATACATTACACTTACAACAGGATTACTTTGTTGTGGTATATCTATAGACGTTACAAACAAAGTTGTATTAAGAATACATTACACTTACAACATAATTACTTTGTTGTGGTATATCTATAGACGTTACAAACAAAGCTGTATTAAGAATACATTACACTTACAACAGGATTACTTTGTTGTGGTATATCTATAGACGTTACAAACAAAGTTGTATTAAGAATACATTACACTTACAACAGGATTACTTTGCTGTGGTATATCTATAGACGTAACAAACAAAGTTGTATTAAGAATACATAACACTGACAGCAGGATTACTTTGCTGTGGTATATCTATAAACGTTACAAACAAAGCTGTATTAAGAATACATTACACTTACAACAGGATTACTTTGCTGTGGTATATCTATAGACGTTACAAACAAAGTTGCATTAAGAATACATTACACTGACAACAGGATTACTTTGTTGTGGTATATCTATAGACGTTACAAACAAAGTTGTATTAAGAATACATTACATTTACAACAGGATTACTTTGCTGTGGTATATCTATAGACGTTACAAACAAAGTTGTATTAAGAATACATAACACTTACAACAGGATTACTTTGCTGTGGTATATCTATAGACGTTACAAACAAAGTTGTATTAGAATACATTACACTGACAACAGGATTACTTTGCTGTGGTATATCTATAGACGTTACAAACAAAGTTGTATTAAGAATACATTGCACTTACACTAGGATTACATTGCTGTGGTATATCTATAGACGTTACAAACAAAGTTGTATTAAGAATACATTACATTTACAACAGGATTACTTTGCTGTGGTATATCTATAGACGTTACAAACAAAGTTGTATTAAGAATACATTGCACTTACACTAGGATTACTTTGCTGTGGTATATCTATAGACGTAACAAACAAAGCTGTATTAAGAATACATAACACTTACAAAAGGATTACTTTGCTGTGGTATATCTATAGACGTTACAAACAAAGTTGTATTAGAATACATTACACTGACAACAGGATTACTTTGCTGTGGTATATCTATAGACGTAACAAACAAAGTTGTATTAGAATACATAACACTTACAACATGATTACTTTGCTGTGGTATATCTATAGACGTTACAAACAAAGTTGTATTAAGAATACATTGCACTTACACTAGGATTACTTTGCTGTGGTATATCTATAGACGTTACAAACAAAGTTGCATTAAGAATACATTACACTGACAACAGGATTACTTTGTTGTGGTATATCTATAGACGTTACAAACAAAGTTGTATTAAGAATACATTACATTTACAACAGGATTACTTTGCTGTGGTATATCTATAGACGTTACAAACAAAGTTGTATTAAGAATACATAACACTTACAACAGGATTACTTTGCTTGTGGTATATCTATAGACGTTACAAACAAAGTTGTATTAGAATACATTACACTGACAACAGGATTACTTTGCTGTGGTATATCTATAGACGTTACAAACAAAGTTGTATTAAGAATACATTGCACTTACACTAGGATTACATTGCTGTGGTATATCTATAGACGTTACAAACAAAGTTGTATTAAGAATACATTACATTTACAACAGGATTACTTTGCTGTGGTATATCTATAGACGTTACAAACAAAGTTGTATTAAGAATACATTGCACTTACACTAGGATTACATTGCTGTGGTATATCTATAGACGTTACAAACAAAGTTGTATTAAGAATACATAACACTTACAAAAGGATTACTTTGCTGTGGTATATCTATAGACGTTACAAACAAAGTTGTATTAAGAATACATTACACTTACAACAGGATTACTTTGCTGTGGTATATCTATAGACGTTACAAACAAAGTTGTATTAAGAATACATTACACTTACAACAGGATTACTTTGCTGTGGTATATCTATAGACGTTACAAACAAAGTTGTATTAAGAATACATTACATTTACAACAGGATTACTTTGCTGTGGTATATCTATAGACGTTACAAACAAAGTTGTATTAAGAATACATAACACTTACAACATGATTACTTTCTTGTGGTATATCTATAGACGTTACAAACAAAGTTGTATTAGAATACATTACACTGACAACAGGATTACTTTGCTGTGGTATATCTATAGACGTAACAAACAAAGTTGTATTAGAATACATAACACTTACAACAGGATTACTTTGTTGTGGTATATCTATAGACGTTACAAACAAAGTTGTATTAAGAATACATTACACTTACAACAGGATTACTTTGTTGTGGTATATCTATAGACGTTACAAACAAAGCTGTATTAAGAATACATTACACTTACAACAGGATTACTTTGTTGTGGTATATCTATAGACGTTACAAACAAAGCTGTATTAAGAATACATTACACTTACAACAGGATTACTTTGTTGTGGTATATCTATAGACGTAACAAACAAAGTTGTATTAAGAATACATTACATTTACAACAGGATTACTTTGCTGTGGTATATCTATAGACGTTACAAACAAAGTTGTATTAAGAATACATTACACTTACAACATAATTATTTTGTTGTGGTATATCTATAGACGTTACAAACAAAGTTGTATTAAGAATACATTACACTTACAAACAGGATTACTTTGTTGTGGTATATCTATAGACGTAACAAACAAAGCTGTATTAAGAATACATAACACTTACAAAAGGATTACTTTGCTGTGGTATATCTATAGACGTTACAAACAAAGCTGTATTAAGAATACATTACACTTACAACAGGATTACTTTGTTGTGGTATATCTATAGACGTAACAAACAAAGTTGTATTAAGAATACATTACACTTACAACAGGATTACTTTTGTTGTGGTATATCTATAGACGTTACAAACAAAGTTGTATTAAGAATACATTACACTTACAACAGGATTACTTTGCTGTGGTATATCTATAGACGTTACAAACAAAGTTGTATTAAGAATACATTACACTGACAACAGGATTACTTTGTTGTGGTATATCTATAGACGTTACAAACAAAGTTGTATTAAGAATACATTACACTTACAACAGGATTACTTTGCTGTGGTATATCTATAGACGTTACAAACAAAGTTGTATTAGAATACATTACACTGACAACATGATTACTTTGCTGTGGTATATCTATAGACGTTACAAACAAAGTTGTATTAAGAATACATTGCACTTACACTAGGATTACTTTGCTGTGGTATATCTATAGACGTTACAAACAAAGTTGCATTAAGAATACATTACACTGACAACAGGATTACTTTGTTGTGGTATATCTATAGACGTTACAAACAAAGTTGTATTAAGAATACATTACATTTACAACAGGATTACTTTGCTGTGGTATATCTATAGACGTTACAAACAAAGTTGTATTAAGAATACATAACACTTACAACAGGATTACTTTGCTGTGGTATATCTATAGACGTTACAAACAAAGTTGTATTAGAATACATTACACTGACAACAGGATTACTTTGCTGTGGTATATCTATAGACGTTACAAAACAAAGTTGTATTAAGAATACATTGCACTTACACTAGGATTACATTGCTGTGGTATATCTATAGACGTTACAAACAAAGTTGTATTAAGAATACATTACATTTATAACAGGATTACTTTGCTGTGGTATATCTATAGACGTTACAAACAAAGTTGTATTAAGAATACATTAGACTTACAACAGGATTACTTTGTTGTGGTATATCTATAGACGTTACAAACAAAGTTGTATTAAGAATACATTGCACTTACACTAGGATTACATTGCTGTGGTATATCTATAGACGTTACAAACAAAGTTGTATTAAGAATACATAACACTTACAAAAGGATTACTTTGCTGTGGTATATCTATAGACGTTACAAACAAAGTTGTATTAAGAATACATTGCACTTACAACAGGATTACTTTGTTGTGGTATATCTATAGACGTTACAAACAAAGTTGTATTAAGAATACATTGCACTTACACTAGGATTACATTGCTGTGGTATATCTATAGACGTTACAAACAAAGTTGTATTAAGAATACATAACACTTACAAAAGGATTACTTTGCTGTGGTATATCTATAGACGTTACAAACAAAGTTGTATTAAGAATACATTACACTTACAACAGGATTACTTTGCTGTGGTATATCTATAGACGTTACAAACAAAGTTGTATTAAGAATACATTACACTTACAACAGGATTACTTTGCTGTGGTATATCTATAGACGTTACAAACAAAGTTGTATTAGAATACATAACACTTACAAAAGGATTACTTTGCTGTGGTATATCTATAGACGTTACAAACAAAGTTGTATTAGAATACATTACACTTACAACAGGATTACTTTGTTGTGGTATATCTATAGACGTTACAAACAAAGTTGTATTAAGAATACATTGCACTTACACTAGGATTACATTGCTGTGGTATATCTATAGACGTTACAAACAAAGTTGTATTAAGAATACATAACACTTACAAAAGGATTACTTTGCTGTGGTATATCTATAGACGTTACAAACAAAGTTGTATTAAGAATACATTACACTTACAACAGGATTACTTTGCTGTGGTATATCTATAGACGTTACAAACAAAGTTGTATTAAGAATACATTACACTTACAACAGGATTACTTTGCTGTGGTATATCTATAGACGTTACAAACAAAGTTGTATTAAGAATACATTACATTTACAACAGGATTACTTTGCTGTGGTATATCTATAGACGTTACAAACAAAGTTGTATTAAGAATACATAACACTTACAACAGGATTACTTTGCTGTGGTATATCTATAGACGTTACAAACAAAGTTGTATTAGAATACATTACACTGACAACAGGATTACTTTGCTGTGGTATATCTATAGACGTTACAAACAAAGTTGTATTAAGAATACATTACACTTACAACAGGATTACTTTGCTGTGGTATATCTATAGACGTTACAAACAAAGTTGTATTAAGAATACATTACACAAACAACAGGATTACTTTGTTGTGGTATATCTATAGACGTAACAAACAAAGTTGTATTAGAATACATAACACTTACAACAGGATTACTTTGTTGTGGTATATCTATAGACGTTACAAACAAAGTTGTATTAAGAATACATTACACTTACAACAGGATTACTTTGTTGTGGTATATCTATAGACGTTACAAACAAAGCTGTATTAAGAATACATTACACTTACAACAGGATTACTTTGTTGTGGTATATCTATAGACGTTACAAACAAAGCTGTATTAAGAATACATTACACTTACAACAGGATTACTTTGTTGTGGTATATCTATAGACGTAACAAACAAAGTTGTATTAAGAATACATTACATTTACAACAGGATTACTTTGCTGTGGTATATCTATAGACGTTACAAACAAAGTTGTATTAAGAATACATTACACTTACAGCATAATTATTTTGTTGTGGTATATCTATAGACGTTACAAACAAAGTTGTATTAAGAATACATTACACTTACAACAGGATTACTTTGTTGTGGTATATCTATAGACGTAACAAACAAAGCTGTATTAAGAATACATAACACTTACAAAAGGATTACTTTGCTGTGGTATATCTATAGACGTTACAAACAAAGCTGTATTAAGAATACATTACACTTACAACAGGATTACTTTGTTGTGGTATATCTATAGACGTAACAAACAAAGTTGTATTAAGAATACATTACACTTACAACAGGATTACTTTGTTGTGGTATATCTATAGACGTTACAAACAAAGTTGTATTAAGAATACATTACACTTACAACAGGATTACTTTGCTGTGGTATATCTATAGACGTTACAAACAAAGTTGTATTAAGAATACATTACACTGACAACAGGATTACTTTGTTGTGGTATATCTATAGACGTTACAAACAAAGTTGTATTAAGAATACATTACACTTACAACAGGATTACTTTGTTGTGGTATATCTATAGACGTTACAAACAAAGTTGTATTAAGAATACATTACACTTACAACAGGATTACTTTGTTGTGGTATATCTATAGACGTAACAAACAAAGCTGTATTAAGAATATATAACACTTACAACAGGATTACTTTGCTGTGGTATATCTATAGACGTTACAAACAAAGCTGTATTAAGAATACATTACACTTACAACAGGATTACTTTGCTGTGGTATATCTATAGACGTTACAAACAAAGTTGTATTAAGAATACATTACACTTACAACAGGATTACTTTGCTGTGGTATATCTATAGACGTTACAAACAAAGTTGTATTAAGAATACATTACATTTACAACAGGATTACTTTGCTGTGGTATATCTATAGACGTTACAAACAAAGTTGTATTAAGAATACATTACACTTACAACAGTATTACTTTGTTGTGGTATATCTATAGACGTTACAAACAAAGTTTTATTAAGAATACATTACACTTACAACAGGATTACTTTGTTGTGGTATATCTATAGACGTTACAAACAAAGTTGTATTAAGAATACATTACATTTACAACAGGATTACTTTGCTGTGGTATATCTATAGACGTTACAAACAAAGTTGTATTAAGAATACATTACATTTACAACAGGATTACTTTGCTGTGGTATATCTATAGACGTTACAAACAAAGTTGTATTAAGAATACATTACACTTACAACAGGATTACTTTGTTGTGGTATATCTATAGACGTAACAAACAAAGTTGTATTAGAATACATTGCACTTACAACAGGATTACTTTGTTGTGGTATATCTATAGACGTAACAAACAAAGTTGTATTAAGAATACATTACACTGACAACAGGATTACTTTGCTGTGGTATATCTATAGACGTAACAAACAAAGTTGTATTAAGAATACATTACACTTACAACAGTATTACTTTGTTGTGGTATATCTATAGACGTTACAAACAAAGTTGTATTAAGAATACATAACACTGACAGCAGGATTACTTTGCTGTGGTATATCTATAGACGTAACAAACAAAGTTGTATTAAGAATACATAACACTGACAGCAGGATTACTTTGCTGTGGTATATCTATAAACGTTACAAACAAAGCTGTATTAAGAATACATTACACTTACAACAGGATTACTTTGCTGTGGTATATCTATAGACGTTACAAACAAAGTTGTATTAGAATACATTACACTGACAACAGGATTACTTTGCTGTGGTATATCTATAGACGTTACAAACAAAGTTGTATTAAGAATACATTACACTGACAACAGGATTACTTTGTTGTGGTATATCTATAGACGTTACAAACAAAGTTGTATTAAGAATACATTACATTTACAACAGGATTACTTTGCTGTGGTATATCTATAGACGTAACAAACAAAGCTGTATTAAGAATACATTACACTTACAACAGGATTACTTTGTTGTGGTATATCTATAGACGTTACAAACAAAGTTGTATTAGAATACATTGCACTTACAACAGGATTACTTTGCTGTGGTATATCTATAGACGTTACAAACAAAGTTGTATTAAGAATACATTACACTTACAACAGGATAACTTTGCTGTGGTATATCTATAGACGTTACAAACAAAGTTGCATTAAGAATACATTACACTTACAACAGGATTACTTTGCTGTGGTATATCTATAGACGTTACAAACAAAGTTGTATTAAGAATACATTACACTTACAACAGGATTACTTTGCTGTGGTATATCTATAGACGTTACAAACAAAGTTGTATTAGAATACATTACACTGACAACAGGATTACTTTGCTGTGGTATATCTATAGACGTTACAAACAAAGTTGCATTAAGAATACATTACATTTACAGCAGTATTACTTTGTTGTGGTATATCTATAGACGTTACAAACAAAGTTGTATTAAGAATACATTACACTTACAACAGGATTACTTTGTTGTGGTATATCTATAGACGTTACAAACAAAGTTGCATTAAGAATACATTACACTTACAACAGGATTACTTTGCTGTGGTATATCTATAGACGTTACAAACAAAGTTGTATTAAGAATACATTACACTTACAACAGGATTACTTTGCTGTGGTATATCTATAGACGTTACAAACAAAGTTGTATTAGAATACATAACACTTACAACAGGATTACTTTGTTGTGGTATATCTATAGACGTAACAAACAAAGCTGTATTAAGAATACATGACACTTACAACAGGATTACTTTGCTGTGGTATATCTATAGACGTTACAAACAAAGTTGTATTAAGAATACATTACATTTACAACAGGATTACTTTGCTGTGGTATATCTATAGACGTTACAAACAAAGTTGTATTAAGAATACATTACACTTACAACAGGATTACTTTGTTGTGGTATATCTATAGACGTTACAAACAAAGTTGTATTAAGAATACATTACACTTACAACATAATTACTTTGTTGTGGTATATCTATAGACGTTACAAACAAAGCTGTATTAAGAATACATTACACTTACAACAGGATTACTTTGTTGTGGTATATCTATAGACGTTACAAACAAAGTTGTATTAAGAATACATTACACTTACAACAGGATTACTTTGCTGTGGTATATCTATAGACGTAACAAACAAAGTTGTATTAAGAATACATAACACTGACAGCAGGATTACTTTGCTGTGGTATATCTATAAACGTTACAAACAAAGCTGTATTAAGAATACATTACACTTACAACAGGATTACTTTGCTGTGGTATATCTATAGACGTTACAAACAAAGTTGCATTAAGAATACATTACACTGACAACAGGATTACTTTGTTGTGGTATATCTATAGACGTTACAAACAAAGTTGTATTAAGAATACATTACATTTACAACAGGATTACTTTGCTGTGGTATATCTATAGACGTTACAAACAAAGTTGTATTAAGAATACATAACACTTACAACAGGATTACTTTGCTGTGGTATATCTATAGACGTTACAAACAAAGTTGTATTAGAATACATTACACTGACAACAGGATTACTTTGCTGTGGTATATCTATAGACGTTACAAACAAAGTTGTATTAAGAATACATTGCACTTACACTAGGATTACATTGCTGTGGTATATCTATAGACGTTACAAACAAAGTTGTATTAAGAATACATTACATTTACAACAGGATTACTTTGCTGTGGTATATCTATAGACGTTACAAACAAAGTTGTATTAAGAATACATTGCACTTACACTAGGATTACTTTGCTGTGGTATATCTATAGACGTAACAAACAAAGCTGTATTAAGAATACATAACACTTACAAAAGGATTACTTTGCTGTGGTATATCTATAGACGTTACAAACAAAGTTGTATTAGAATACATTACACTGACAACAGGATTACTTTGCTGTGGTATATCTATAGACGTAACAAACAAAGTTGTATTAGAATACATAACACTTACAACATGATTACTTTGCTGTGGTATATCTATAGACGTTACAAACAAAGTTGTATTAAGAATACATTGCACTTACACTAGGATTACTTTGCTGTGGTATATCTATAGACGTTACAAACAAAGTTGCATTAAGAATACATTACACTGACAACAGGATTACTTTGTTGTGGTATATCTATAGACGTTACAAACAAAGTTGTATTAAGAATACATTACATTTACAACAGGATTACTTTGCTGTGGTATATCTATAGACGTTACAAACAAAGTTGTATTAAGAATACATAACACTTACAACAGGATTACTTTGCTGTGGTATATCTATAGACGTTACAAACAAAGTTGTATTAGAATACATTACACTGACAACAGGATTACTTTGCTGTGGTATATCTATAGACGTTACAAACAAAGTTGTATTAAGAATACATTGCACTTACACTAGGATTACATTGCTGTGGTATATCTATAGACGTTACAAACAAAGTTGTATTAAGAATACATTACATTTACAACAGGATTACTTTGCTGTGGTATATCTATAGACGTTACAAACAAAGTTGTATTAAGAATACATTGCACTTACACTAGGATTACATTGCTGTGGTATATCTATAGACGTTACAAACAAAGTTGTATTAAGAATACATAACACTTACAAAAGGATTACTTTGCTGTGGTATATCTATAGACGTTACAAACAAAGTTGTATTAAGAATACATTACACTTACAACAGGATTACTTTGCTGTGGTATATCTATAGACGTTACAAACAAAGTTGTATTAAGAATACATTACACTTACAACAGGATTACTTTGCTGTGGTATATCTATAGACGTTACAAACAAAGTTGTATTAAGAATACATTACATTTACAACAGGATTACTTTGCTGTGGTATATCTATAGACGTTACAAACAAAGTTGTATTAAGAATACATAACACTTACAACATGATTACTTTGCTGTGGTATATCTATAGACGTTACAAACAAAGTTGTATTAGAATACATTACACTGACAACAGGATTACTTTGCTGTGGTATATCTATAGACGTAACAAACAAAGTTGTATTAGAATACATAACACTTACAACAGGATTACTTTGTTGTGGTATATCTATAGACGTTACAAACAAAGTTGTATTAAGAATACATTACACTTACAACAGGATTACTTTGTTGTGGTATATCTATAGACGTTACAAACAAAGCTGTATTAAGAATACATTACACTTACAACAGGATTACTTTGTTGTGGTATATCTATAGACGTTACAAACAAAGCTGTATTAAGAATACATTACACTTACAACAGGATTACTTTGTTGTGGTATATCTATAGACGTAACAAACAAAGTTGTATTAAGAATACATTACATTTACAACAGGATTACTTTGCTGTGGTATATCTATAGACGTTACAAACAAAGTTGTATTAAGAATACATTACACTTACAACATAATTATTTTGTTGTGGTATATCTATAGACGTTACAAACAAAGTTGTATTAAGAATACATTACACTTACAACAGGATTACTTTGTTGTGGTATATCTATAGACGTAACAAACAAAGCTGTATTAAGAATACATAACACTTACAAAAGGATTACTTTGCTGTGGTATATCTATAGACGTTACAAACAAAGCTGTATTAAGAATACATTACACTTACAACAGGATTACTTTGTTGTGGTATATCTATAGACGTAACAAACAAAGTTGTATTAAGAATACATTACACTTACAACAGGATTACTTTGTTGTGGTATATCTATAGACGTTACAAACAAAGTTGTATTAAGAATACATTACACTTACAACAGGATTACTTTGCTGTGGTATATCTATAGACGTTACAAACAAAGTTGTATTAAGAATACATTACACTGACAACAGGATTACTTTGTTGTGGTATATCTATAGACGTTACAAACAAAGTTGTATTAGGAATACATTACACTTACAACAGGATTACTTTGCTGTGGTATATCTATAGACGTTACAAACAAAGTTGTATTAGAATACATTACACTGACAACATGATTACTTTGCTGTGGTATATCTATAGACGTTACAAACAAAGTTGTATTAAGAATACATTGCACTTACACTAGGATTACTTTGCTGTGGTATATCTATAGACGTTACAAACAAAGTTGCATTAAGAATACATTACACTGACAACAGGATTACTTTGTTGTGGTATATCTATAGACGTTACAAACAAAGTTGTATTAAGAATACATTACATTTACAACAGGATTACTTTGCTGTGGTATATCTATAGACGTTACAAACAAAGTTGTATTAAGAATACATAACACTTACAACAGGATTACTTTGCTGTGGTATATCTATAGACGTTACAAACAAAGTTGTATTAGAATACATTACACTGACAACAGGATTACTTTGCTGTGGTATATCTATAGACGTTACAAACAAAGTTGTATTAAGAATACATTGCACTTACACTAGGATTACATTGCTGTGGTATATCTATAGACGTTACAAACAAAGTTGTATTAAGAATACATTACATTTACAACAGGATTACTTTGCTGTGGTATATCTATAGACGTTACAAACAAAGTTGTATTAAGAATACATTGCACTTACACTAGGATTACATTGCTGTGGTATATCTATAGACGTTACAAACAAAGTTGTATTAAGAATACATAACACTTACAAAAGGATTACTTTGCTGTGGTATATCTATAGACGTTACAAACAAAGTTGTATTAAGAATACATTACACTTACAACAGGATTACTTTGCTGTGGTATATCTATAGACGTTACAAACAAAGTTGTATTAAGAATACATTACACTTACAACAGGATTACTTTGCTGTGGTATATCTATAGACGTTACAAACAAAGTTGTATTAAGAATACATTACATTTACAACAGGATTACTTTGCTGTGGTATATCTATAGACGTTACAAACAAAGTTGTATTAAGAATACATAACACTTACAACAGGATTACTTTGCTGTGGTATATCTATAGACGTTACAAACAAAGTTGTATTAGAATACATTACACTGACAACAGGATTACTTTGCTGTGGTATATCTATAGACGTAACAAACAAAGTTGTATTAGAATACATAACACTTACAACAGGATTACTTTGTTGTGGTATATCTATAGACGTTACAAACAAAGTTGTATTAAGAATACATTACACTTACAACAGGATTACTTTGTTGTGGTATATCTATAGACGTTACAAACAAAGCTGTATTAAGAATACATTACACTTACAACAGGATTACTTTGTTGTGGTATATCTATAGACGTTACAAACAAAGCTGTATTAAGAATACATTACACTTACAACAGGATTACTTTGTTGTGGTATATCTATAGACGTAACAAACAAAGTTGTATTAAGAATACATTACATTTACAACAGGATTACTTTGCTGTGGTATATCTATAGACGTTACAAACAAAGTTGTATTAAGAATACATTACACTTACAACATAATTATTTTGTTGTGGTATATCTATAGACGTTACAAACAAAGTTGTATTAAGAATACATTACACTTACAACAGGATTACTTTGTTGTGGTATATCTATAGACGTAACAAACAAAGCTGTATTAAGAATACATAACACTTACAAAAGGATTACTTTGCTGTGGTATATCTATAGACGTTACAAACAAAGCTGTATTAAGAATACATTACACTTACAACAGGATTACTTTGTTGTGGTATATCTATAGACGTAACAAACAAAGTTGTATTAAGAATACATTACACTTACAACAGGATTACTTTGTTGTGGTATATCTATAGACGTTACAAACAAAGTTGTATTAAGAATACATTACACTTACAACAGGATTACTTTGCTGTGGTATATCTATAGACGTTACAAACAAAGTTGTATTAAGAATACATTACACTGACAACAGGATTACTTTGTTGTGGTATATCTATAGACGTTACAAACAAAGTTGTATTAAGAATACATTACACTTACAACAGGATTACTTTGTTGTGGTATATCTATAGACGTTACAAACAAAGTTGTATTAAGAATACATTACACTTACAACAGGATTACTTTGTTGTGGTATATCTATAGACGTAACAAACAAAGCTGTATTAAGAATATATAACACTTACAACAGGATTACTTTGCTGTGGTATATCTATAGACGTTACAAACAAAGCTGTATTAAGAATACATTACACTTACAACAGGATTACTTTGCTGTGGTATATCTATAGACGTTACAAACAAAGTTGTATTAAGAATACATTACACTTACAACAGGATTACTTTGCTGTGGTATATCTATAGACGTTACAAACAAAGTTGTATTAAGAATACATTACATTTACAACAGGATTACTTTGCTGTGGTATATCTATAGACGTTACAAACAAAGTTGTATTAAGAATACATTACACTTACAACAGTATTACTTTGTTGTGGTATATCTATAGACGTTACAAACAAAGTTTTATTAAGAATACATTACACTTACAACAGGATTACTTTGTTGTGGTATATCTATAGACGTTACAAACAAAGTTGTATTAAGAATACATTACATTTACAACAGGATTACTTTGCTGTGGTATATCTATAGACGTTACAAACAAAGTTGTATTAAGAATACATTACATTTACAACAGGATTACTTTGCTGTGGTATATCTATAGACGTTACAAACAAAGTTGTATTAAGAATACATTACACTTACAACAGGATTACTTTGTTGTGGTATATCTATAGACGTAACAAACAAAGTTGTATTAGAATACATTGCACTTACAACAGGATTACTTTGTTGTGGTATATCTATAGACGTAACAAACAAAGTTGTATTAAGAATACATTACACTGACAACAGGATTACTTTGCTGTGGTATATCTATAGACGTAACAAACAAAGTTGTATTAAGAATACATTACACTTACAACAGTATTACTTTGTTGTGGTATATCTATAGACGTAACAAACAAAGTTGTATTAAGAATACATAACACTGACAGCAGGATTACTTTGCTGTGGTATATCTATAGACGTAACAAACAAAGTTGTATTAAGAATACATAACACTGACAGCAGGATTACTTTGCTGTGGTATATCTATAAACGTTACAAACAAAGCTGTATTAAGAATACATTACACTTACAACAGGATTACTTTGCTGTGGTATATCTATAGACGTTACAAACAAAGTTGTATTAGAATACATTACACTGACAACAGGATTACTTTGCTGTGGTATATCTATAGACGTTACAAACAAAGTTGTATTAAGAATACATTACACTGACAACAGGATTACTTTGTTGTGGTATATCTATAGACGTTACAAACAAAGTTGTATTAAGAATACATTACATTTACAACAGGATTACTTTGCTGTGGTATATCTATAGACGTAACAAACAAAGCTGTATTAAGAATACATTACACTTACAACAGGATTACTTTGTTGTGGTATATCTATAGACGTTACAAACAAAGTTGTATTAGAATACATTGCACTTACAACAGGATTACTTTGCTGTGGTATATCTATAGACGTTACAAACAAAGTTGTATTAAGAATACATTACACTTACAACAGGATAACTTTGCTGTGGTATATCTATAGACGTTACAAACAAAGTTGCATTAAGAATACATTACACTTACAACAGGATTACTTTGCTGTGGTATATCTATAGACGTTACAAACAAAGTTGTATTAAGAATACATTACACTTACAACAGGATTACTTTGCTGTGGTATATCTATAGACGTTACAAACAAAGTTGTATTAGAATACATTACACTGACAACAGGATTACTTTGCTGTGGTATATCTATAGACGTTACAAACAAAGTTGCATTAAGAATACATTACATTTACAGCAGTATTACTTTGTTGTGGTATATCTATAGACGTTACAAACAAAGTTGTATTAAGAATACATTACACTTACAACAGGATTACTTTGTTGTGGTATATCTATAGACGTTACAAACAAAGTTGCATTAAGAATACATTACACTTACAACAGGATTACTTTGCTGTGGTATATCTATAGACGTTACAAACAAAGTTGTATTAAGAATACATTACACTTACAACAGGATTACTTTGCTGTGGTATATCTATAGACGTTACAAACAAAGTTGTATTAGAATACATAACACTTACAACAGGATTACTTTGTTGTGGTATATCTATAGACGTAACAAACAAAGCTGTATTAAGAATACATGACACTTACAACAGGATTACTTTGCTGTGGTATATCTATAGACGTTACAAACAAAGTTGTATTAAGAATACATTACATTTACAACAGGATTACTTTGCTGTGGTATATCTATAGACGTTACAAACAAAGTTGTATTAAGAATACATTACACTTACAACAGGATTACTTTGTTGTGGTATATCTATAGACGTTACAAACAAAGTTGTATTAAGAATACATTACACTTACAACATAATTACTTTGTTGTGGTATATCTATAGACGTTACAAACAAAGCTGTATTAAGAATACATTACACTTACAACAGGATTACTTTGTTGTGGTATATCTATAGACGTTACAAACAAAGTTGTATTAAGAATACATTACACTTACAACAGGATTACTTTGCTGTGGTATATCTATAGACGTAACAAACAAAGTTGTATTAAGAATACATAACACTGACAGCAGGATTACTTTGCTGTGGTATATCTATAAACGTTACAAACAAAGCTGTATTAAGAATACATTACACTTACAACAGGATTACTTTGCTGTGGTATATCTATAGACGTTACAAACAAAGTTGTATTAGAATACATTACACTGACAACAGGATTACTTTGCTGTGGTATATCTATAGACGTTACAAACAAAGTTGTATTAAGAATACATTACACTGACAACAGGATTACTTTGTTGTGGTATATCTATAGACGTTACAAACAAAGTTGTATTAAGAATACATTACATTTACAACAGGATTACTTTGCTGTGGTATATCTATAGACGTAACAAACAAAGCTGTATTAAGAATACATTACACTTACAACAGGATTACTTTGTTGTGGTATATCTATAGACGTTACAAACAAAGTTGTATTAGAATACATTGCACTTACAACAGGATTACTTTGCTGTGGTATATCTATAGAAGTAACAAACAAAGTTGTATTAAGAATACATTACACTTACAACAGGATAACTTTGCTGTGGTATATCTATAGACGTTACAAACAAAGTTGCATTAAGAATACATTACACTTACAACAGGATTACTTTGCTGTGGTATATCTATAGACGTTACAAACAAAGTTGTATTAAGAATACATTACACTTACAACAGGATTACTTTGCTGTGGTATATCTATAGACGTTACAAACAAAGTTGTATTAGAATACATTACACTGACAACAGGATAACTTTGCTGTGGTATATCTATAGACGTTACAAACAAAGTTGCATTAAGAATACATTACACTTACAACAGGATTACTTTGCTGTGGTATATCTATAGACGTAACAAACAAAGCTGTATTAAGAATACATTACACTTACAACAGGATTACTTTGTTGTGGTATATCTATAGACGTTACAAACAAAGTTGTATTAGAATACATTGCACTTACAACAGGATTACTTTGCTGTGGTATATCTATAGACGTAACAAACAAAGCTGTATTAAGAATACATTACACTTACAACAGGATTACTTTGTTGTGGTATATCTATAGACGTTACAAACAAAGTTGTATTAGAATACATTGCACTTACAACAGGATTACTTTGCTGTGGTATATCTATAGACGTAACAAACAAAGTTGTATTAAGAATACATTACACTTACAACAGGATTACTTTGCTGTGGTATATCTATAGACGTTACAAACAAAGTTGTATTAGAATACATTACACTGACAACAGGATTACTTTGCTGTGGTATATCTATAGACGTTACAAACAAAGTTGTATTAAGAATACATTACACTGACAACAGGATTACTTTGTTGTGGTATATCTATAGACGTTATAAACAAAGTTGTATTAAGAATACATTACATTTACAACAGGATTACTTTGCTGTGGTATATCTATAGACGTTACAAACAAAGTTGTATTAAGAATACATTACACTGACAACAGGATTACTTTGTTGTGGTATATCTATAGACGTTACAAACAAAGTTGTATTAGAATACATTGCACTTACAACAGGATTACTTTGCTGTGGTATATCTATAGAAGTAACAAACAAAGTTGTATTAAGAATACATTACACTTACAACAGGATAACTTTGCTGTGGTATATCTATAGACGTTACAAACAAAGTTGCATTAAGAATACATTACACTTACAACAGGATTACTTTGCTGTGGTATATCTATAGACGTTACAAACAAAGTTGTATTAAGAATACATTACACTTACAACAGGATTACTTTGCTGTGGTATATCTATAGACGTTACAAACAAAGTTGTATTAGAATACATTACACTGACAACAGGATTACTTTGTTGTGGTATATCTATAGACGTTACAAACAAAGTTGTATTAAGAATACATTACATTTACAACAGGATTACTTTGCTGTGGTATATCTATAGACGTAACAAACAAAGCTGTATTAAGAATACATTACACTTACAACAGGATTACTTTGTTGTGGTATATCTATAGACGTTACAAACAAAGTTGTATTAGAATACATTGCACTTACAACAGGATTACTTTGCTGTGGTATATCTATAGACGTAACAAACAAAGCTGTATTAAGAATACATTACACTTACAACAGGATTACTTTGTTGTGGTATATCTATAGACGTTACAAACAAAGTTGTATTAGAATACATTGCACTTACAACAGGATTACTTTGCTGTGGTATATCTATAGACGTAACAAACAAAGTTGTATTAAGAATACATTACACTTACAACAGGATTACTTTGTTGTGGTATATCTATAGACGTTACAAACAAAGTTGTATTAAGAATACATTACACTTACAACAGGATTACTTTGCTGTGGTATATCTATAGACGTAACAAACAAAGCTGTATTAAGAATACATTACACTTACAACAGGATTACTTTGTTGTGGTATATCTATAGACGTTACAAACAAAGTTGTATTAAGAATACATTACACTTACAACAGGATTACTTTGCTGTGGTATATCTATAGACGTTACAAACAAAGTTGTATTAGAATACATTACACTGACAACAGGATTACTTTGCTGTGGTATATCTATAGACGTTACAAACAAAGTTGCATTAAGAATACATTACATTTACAGCAGTATTACTTTGTTGTGGTATATCTATAGACGTTACAAACAAAGTTGTATTAAGAATACATTACACTTACAACAGGATTACTTTGTTGTGGTATATCTATAGACGTTACAAACAAAGTTGCATTACGAATACATTACACTTACAACAGGATTACTTTGCTGTGGTATATCTATAGACGTAACAAACAAAGTTGTATTAAGAATACATTACACTTACAACAGGACTACTTTGCTGTGGTATATCTATAGACGTTACAAACAAAGTTGTATTAAGAATACATTACACTTACAACAGGATTACTTTGCTGTGGTATATCTATAGACGTTACAAACAAAGTTGTATTAGAATACATAACACTTACAACAGGATTACTTTGTTGTGGTATATCTATAGACGTAACAAACAAAGCTGTATTAAGAATACATTACACTTACAACAGGATTACTTTGCTGTGGTATATCTATAGACGTTACAAACAAAGTTGTATTAAGAATACATTACATTTACAACAGGATTACTTTGCTGTGGTATATCTATAGACGTTACAAACAAAGTTGTATTAAGAATACATTACACTTACAACAGGATTACTTTGTTGTGGTATATCTATAGACGTTACAAACAAAGTTGTATTAAGAATACATTACACTTACAACAGGATTACTTTGTTGTGGTATATCTATAGACGTTACAAACAAAGTTGTATTAGAATACATAACACTTACAAAAGGATTACTTTGCTGTGGTATATCTATAGACGTTACAAACAAAGTTGTATTAGAATACATTACACTTACAACAGGATTACTTTGCTGTGGTATATCTATAGACGTAACAAACAAAGTTGTATTAAGAATACATTACACTTACAACAGGATTACTTTGTTGTGGTATATCTATAGACGTTACAAACAAAGTTGTATTAAGAATACATTACACTTACAACAGGATTACTTTGTTGTGGTATATCTATAGACGTTACAAACAAAGTTGTATTAAGAATACATTACACTTTAATACAACAGGATTACTTTGCTGTGGTATATCTATAGACGTAACAAACAAAGTTGTATTAAGAATAAATTACACTGACAACAGGATTACTTTGCTGTGGTATATCTATAGACGTTACAAACAAAGTTGTATTAAGAATACATTACACTGACAACAGGATTACTTTGCTGTGGTATATCTATAGACGTAACAAACAAAGTTGTATTAAGAATACATTGCACTTACAACAGGATTACTTTGCTGTGGTATATCTATAGACGTTACAAACAAAGTTGTATTAAGAATACATTGCACTTACAACAGGATTACTTTGTTGTGGTATATCTATAGAAGTAACAAACAAAGTTGTATTAAGAATACATTACACAAACAACAGGATTACTTTGTTGTGGTATATCTATAGACGTAACAAACAAAGTTGTATTAGAATATATTACACTGACAACAGGATTACTTTGTTGTGGTATATCTATAGACGTTACAAACAAAGTTGTATTAAGAATACATTACACTGACAACAAGATTACTTTGCTGTGGTATATCTATAGACGTTACAAACAAAGTTGTATTAAGAATACATTACACTGACAACAGGATTACTTTGCTGTGGTATATCTATAGACGTTACAAACAAAGTTGTATTAAGAATACATAACACTTACAAAAGGATTACTTTGCTGTGGTATATCTATAGACGTAACAAACAAAGTTGTATTAAGAATACATTACACTGACAACAGGATTACTTTGCTGTGGTATATCTATAGACGTTACAAACAAAGTTGTATTAAGAATACATTGCACTTACACTAGGATTACTTTGTTGTGGTATATCTATAGACGTAACAAACAAAGTTGTATTAAGAATACATTGCACTTACACTAGGATTACTTTGTTGTGGTATATCTATAGACGTTACAAACAAAGTTGTATTAAGAATACATTACACTGACAACAGGATTACTTTGCTGTGGTATATCTATAGACGTAACAAACAAAGTTGTATTAAGAATACATTGCACTTACACTAGGATTACTTTGTTGTGGTATATCTATAGACGTTACAAACAAAGTTGTATTAAGAATACATTACACTGACAACAGGATTACTTTGCTGTGGTATATCTATAGACGTTACAAACAAAGCTGCATTAAGAATACATTGCACTGACAACAGGATTACTTTGCTGTGGTATATCTATAGACGTTACAAACAAAGTTGTATTAAGAATACATTACACTGACAACAGGATTACTTTGCTGTGGTATATCTATAGACGTAACAAACAAAGTTGTATTAAGAATACATTACACTGACAACAGGATTACTTTGCTGTGGTATATCTATAGACGTTACAAACAAAGTTGTATTAAGAATACATTACACTGACAACAGGATTACTTTGCTGTGGTATATCTATAAACGTTACAAACAAAGTTGTATTAGAATACATTGCACTTACAACAGGATTACTTTGCTGTGGTATATCTATAGACGTAACAAACAAAGTTGTATTAAGAATACATTGCACTTACACTAGGATTACTTTGTTGTGGTATATCTATAGACGTTACAAACAAAGTTGTATTAAGAATACATTACACTGACAACAGGATTACTTTGCTGTGGTATATCTATAGACGTTACAAACAAAGTTGTATTAAGAATACATTACACTTACAACATAATTATTTTGTTGTGGTATATCTATAGACGTTACAAACAAAGTTGTATTAAGAATACATTACACTGACAACAGGATTACTTTGCTGTGGTATATCTATAGACGTTACAAACAAAGCTGCATTAAGAATACATTGCACTGACAACAGGATTACTTTGCTGTGGTATATCTATAGACGTTACAAACAAAGTTGTATTAAGAATACATTACACTGACAACAGGATTACTTTGCTGTGGTATATCTATAGACGTAACAAACAAAGTTGTATTAAGAATACATTACACTGACAACAGGATTACTTTGCTGTGGTATATCTATAGACGTTACAAACAAAGTTGTATTAAGAATACATTACACTGACAACAGGATTACTTTGCTGTGGTATATCTATAAACGTTACAAACAAAGTTGTATTAGAATACATTGCACTTACAACAGGATTACTTTGCTGTGGTATATCTATAGACGTAACAAACAAAGTTGTATTAAGAATACATTGCACTTACACTAGGATTACTTTGTTGTGGTATATCTATAGACGTTACAAACAAAGTTGTATTAAGAATACATTACACTGACAACAGGATTACTTTGCTGTGGTATATCTATAGACGTTACAAACAAAGCTGCATTAAGAATACATTGCACTGACAACAGGATTACTTTGCTGTGGTATATCTATAGACGTTACAAACAAAGTTGTATTAAGAATACATTACACTGACAACAGGATTACTTTGCTGTGGTATATCTATAGACGTAACAAACAAAGTTGTATTAAGAATACATTGCACTTACACTAGGATTACTTTGTTGTGGTATATCTATAGACGTTACAAACAAAGTTGTATTAAGAATACATTACACTTACAACAGGATTACTTTGTTGTGGTATATCTATAGACGTTACAAACAAAGTTGTATTAAGAATACATTACACTGACAACAGGATTACTTTGTTGTGGTATATCTATAGACGTTACAAACAAAGTTGTATTAAGAATACATTGCACTTACAACAGGATTACTTTGCTGTGGTATATCTATAGACGTAACAAACAAAGTTGTATTAAGAATACATTACACTTACAACAGGATTACTTTGTTGTGGTATATCTATAGACGTTACAAACAAAGTTGTATTAAGAATACATTACATTTACAACAGGATTACTTTGCTGTGGTATATCTATAGACGTTACAAACAAAGTTGTATTAGAATACATAACACTTACAAAAGGATTACTTTGCTGTGGTATATCTATAGACGTTACAAACAAAGTTGTATTAAGAATACATTACACTTACAACAGGATTACTTTGTTGTGGTATATCTATAGACGTTACAAACAAAGTTGTATTAAGAAAACATTACACTGACAACAGGATTACTTTGCTGTGGTATATCTATAGACGTTACAAACAAAGTTGTATTAGAATACATAACACTTACAAAAGGATTACTTTGCTGTGGTATATCTATAGACGTTACAAACAAAGTTGTATTAAGAATACATTACACTTACAACAGGATTACTTTGCTGTGGTATATCTATAGACGTTACAAACAAAGTTGTATTAGAATATATTACACTTACAACATAATTACTTTGTTGTGGTATATCTATAGACGTAACAAACAAAGTTGTATTAGAATATATTACACTTACAACAGGATTACTTTGCTGTGGTATATCTACAGACGTTACAAACAAAGTTGTATTAGAATACATTACACTTACAACAGGATTACTTTGCTGTGGTATATCTATAGACGTTACAAACAAAGTTGTATTAAGAATACATAACACTTACAACAGGATTACTTTGTTGTGGTATATATATAGACGTTACAAACAAAGTTGTATTAAGAATACATTACACTTACAACATGATTACTTTGCTGTGGTATATCTATAGACTTTACAAACAAAGCTGTATTAGAATACATTACACTTACAACAGGATTTCTTTGTTGTGGTATATATATAGACGTTACAAACAAAGTTGTATTAGAATACATAACACTTACACTAGGATCACTTTGCTGTGGTATATCTATAGACGTTACAAACAAAGTTGTATTAAGAATACATTGCACTTACACTAGGATTACTTTGCTGTGGTATATATATAGACGTTACAAACAAAGTTGTATTAAGAATACATTACACTTACAACAGGATTACTTTCTTGTGGTATATCTATAGACGTTACAAACAAAGTTGTATTAGAATACATAACACTTACACTAGGATCACTTTGCTGTGGTATATCTATAGACGTTACAAACAAAGTTGTATTAAGAATACATTGCACTTACAACAGGATTACTTTGTTGTGGTATATCTATAGACGTTACAAACAAAGTTGTATTAAGAATACATTACACTTACAACATGATTACTTTGTTGTGGTATATCTATAGACGTTACAAACAAAGTTGTATTAAGAATACATTACACTTACAACAGGATTACTTTGCTGTGGTATATCTATAGACGTTACAAACAAAGTTGTATTAAGAATACATTACACTGACAACAGGATTACTTTGCTGTGGTATATCTATAGACGTTACAAACAAAGTTGTATTAAGAATACATTGCACTTACACTAGGATCACTTTGCTGTGGTATATCTATAGACGTTACAAACAAAGTTGTATTAAGAATACATTGCACTTACACTAGGATCACTTTGTTGTGGTATATCTATAGACGTTACAAACAAAGTTGTATTAAGAAAACATTACACTTACAACATGATTACTTTGCTGTGGTATATCTATAGACGTTACAAACAAAGTTGTATTAAGAATACATAACACTTACAACAGGATTACTTTGTTGTGGTATATCTATAGACGTTACAAACAAAGTTGTATTAGAATACATACACTTACAACAGGATTACTTTGCTGTGGTATATCTATAGACGTTACAAACAAAGTTGAATTAGAATACATTACACTTACAACAGGATTACTTTGCTGTGGTATATCTATAGACGTTACAAACAAAGTTGTATTAAGAATACATTACACTGACAACAGGATCACTTTGCTGTGGTATATCTATAGATGTTACAAGCAAAGTTGTATTAAGAATACATTACACTGACAACAGGATCACTTTGCTGTGGTATATCTATAGACGTTACAAGCAAAGTTGTATTAAGAATACATTACACTTACAACAGGATTACTTTGCTGTGGTATATCTATAAACGTTACAAACAAAGTTGTGTTAAGAATACATTACACTTACAACAGGATTACTTTGCTGTGGTATATCTATAGACGTTACAAACAAAGTTGTATTAAGAATACATTACACTGACAAGAGGATCACTTTGCTGTGGTATATCTATAGACGTTACAAACAAAGTTGTATTAAGAATACATTACACTTACAACAGGATTACTTTGTTGTGGTATATCTATAGACGTTACAAACAAAGTTGTATTAGAATACATTACACTTACAACAGGATTACTTTGCTGTGGTATATCTATAGACGTTACAAACAAAGTTGTATTAAGAATACATTACACTTACAACAGGATTACTTTGTTGTGGTATATCTATAGACGTTACAAACAAAGTTGTATTAGAATATATTACACTTACAACAGGATTACTTTGCTGTGGTATATCTATAGACGTTACAAACAAAGTTGTATTAAGAATACATTACACTTACAAAAGGATTACTTTGTTGTGGTATATCTATAGACGTTACAAACAAAGTTGTATTAGAATATATTACACTTACAACAGGATTACTTTGCTGTGGTATATCTATAGACGTTACAAACAAAGTTGTATTAAGAATACATTACACTTACAACAGGATCACTTTGCTGTGGTATATCTATAGACGTTACAAACAAAGTTGTATTAAGAATACATTACACTTACAACAGGATTACTTTGTTGTGGTATATCTATAGACGTTACAAACAAAGTTGTATTAGAATACATTACACTTACAACAGGATTACTTTGCTGTGGTATATCTATAGACGTTACAAACAAAGTTGTATTAAGAATACATTACACTTACAACAGGATTACTTTGTTGTGGTATATCTATAGACGTTACAAACAAAGTTGTATTAGAATATATTACACTTACAACAGGATTACTTTGCTGTGGTATATCTATAGACGTTACAAACAAAGTTGTATTAAGAATACATTACACTTACAAAAGGATTACTTTGTTGTGGTATATCTATAGACGTTACAAACAAAGTTGTATTAGAATATATTACACTTACAACAGGATTACTTTGCTGTGGTATATCTATAGACGTTACAAACAAAGTTGTATTAAGAATACATTACACTTACAACAGGATCACTTTGCTGTGGTATATCTATAGACGTTACAAACAAAGTTGTATTAAGAATACATTACACTTACAACAGGATTACTTTGTTGTGGTATATCTATAGACGTAACAAACAAAGTTGTATTAAGAATACATTACACTTACAACAGGATTACTTTGCTGTGGTATATCTATAGACGTTACAAACAAAGTTGTATTAAGAATACATTACACTGACAAGAGGATCACTTTGCTGTGGTATATCTATAGACGTTACAAACAAAGTTGTATTAGAATATATTACACTTACACTAGGATCACTTTGTTGTGGTATATCTATAGACGTAACAAACAAAGTTGTATTAAGAATACATTACACTTACAACAGGATTACTTTGTTGTGGTATATCTACAGACGTTACAAACAAAGTTGTATTAAGAATACATTACACTTACAACAGGATTACTTTGTTGTGGTATATCTACAGACGTTACAAACAAAGTTGTATTAAGAATACATTACACTTACAACAGGATTACTTTGTTGTGGTATATCTATAGACGTTACAAACAAAGTTGTATTAAGAATACATTGCACTTACAACAGGATTACTTTGTTGTGGTATATCTATAGACGTTACAAGCAAAGTTGTATTAAGAATACATTACACTTACAACAGGATTACTTTGCTGTGGTATATCTATAAACGTTACAAACAAAGTTGTGTTAAGAATACATTACACTTACAACAGGATTACTTTGCTGTGGTATATCTATAAACGTTACAAACAAAGTTGTGTTAAGAATACATTGCACTTACACTAGGATTACTTTGCTGTGGTATATCTATAGACGTTACAAACAAAGTTGTATTAAGAATACATTACACAAACAACAGGATTACTTTGTTGTGGTATATCTATAGACGTAACAAACAAAGTTGTATTAAGAATACATTACACTTACAACAGGATTACTTTGCTGTGGTATATCTATAGACGTTACAAACAAAGTTGTATTAAGAATACATTACACTTACAACAGGATTACTTTGCTGCGGTATATCTATAGACGTAACAAACAAAGTTGTATTAAGAATACATTACACTTTAATACAACATGATTACTTTGTTGTGGTATATCTATAGACGTAACAAACAAAGTTGTATGTTAAGAATACATTACACTTACAACAGGATCACTTAGCTGTGGTATATCCATAGTAGCAGTTTTCCATAGGGTTGGATGAGATTGCATTCCTGATTTTATCCAGATGAGCATCAGACCAGCCAATGAATCCTCAGTTAATACTATCAATGATCCAATGTCAAATCCATACATATGATACTGGAAGGTGAGACACCAACTACCAGCTGAAATAGTTAAAATCAGTCAACCGTGAGAAGGTTACAAAGAATGAGGGGATTATCAATATACTGTACGGGGAAAGCAAGAGGATTAACAATATAATGTACAGGGGCTACAAAGAAGTAAGTGTATTTACAATATACTGTTCAGGGGCTACAAAGATGCAAATGTTTGAACCTGTCCTAAGTCAGGAATCTGATGTACAGAAGTTGTCGTTTGTTTATGTAATATATACTTGTTTCTCGTTTCTCGTTTTTTTATATAGATTTGACCGTTGGTTTTCCCGTTTGAATGGTTTTACACTAGTAATTTTGTTACCCTTTATAGCTTGTTGTTCGGTGTGAGCCAATGCTCCGTGTTGAAGGCCATACATTAACCTATAATGGTTTACCTTTTTATGAATTGTTATTTGGATGGAGAGTTGTCTCATTGGCACTCACACCACATCTTCCTATATCTATTAACAATATTCTGTATGGGGGCTACAAAGAAGCAAGTGGATTAACAATATACTGTATGGAGGCTAAAAAGAAGCAAGTGGATTAACAATATTCTGTATGGGGGCTACAAAGAAGCAAGTGGATTAACAATATACTGTATGGAGGCTAAAAAGAAGCAAGTGGATTAACAATATTCTGTATGGGGGCTACAAAGAAGCAAGTGGATTAACAATATACTGTATGGGGGCTACAAAGAAGCAAGTGGATTAACAATATACTGTATGGGGGCTACAAAAAAGCAAGTGGATTAACAATATTCTGTATGGGGGCTACAACGAAACAAGTGGATTAACAATAATACTGTATGGGGGCTACAAAGAAGCAAGTAGATTAACAATATACTGTATGGGGGCTACAAAGAAGCAAGTAGATTAACAATATACTGTATGGGGGCTACAAAGAAGTGAGTGGATTAACAATATACTGTATGGGAGCTACTGTACAGGGGCTACCAATATATGTACAAAACTTTATGATAGTTGTTCATATGTATGAATGAAAATGCATATAGATGTAGGAAGATGTGGTATGAGTACCAATGAGACAACTTCCATTCAAGTCACAATTATAGAAGTAAACCATTATAGGTCAGGGCACAGTCTTCAATCTAATCCACTTGCATACCTGAAATTAATAAATTGGTGCGAAAGGACAGAAACACATTATATTGCTGCTGCAGATACTTGGCATCATTACCTGATGTATTCGAGTATCAAGTCTTTTTCACAAATATTGTACGATCAAAAGAAAAATGAATAGTTTGGTACTATTTGTTATTTCTTGGGCTTTTATAACTGACTATGCGGTATGTGCTTTGTTCATTTTTGAAGGCCATACAGTGACCTACAGTTGTTAATTTCTGTGTCATTTGATTTCTTGTGGAGAGTTGTCTTATTGGCATTCATACCACTTCTTTTTTATATATAGAATAATAAGATAATTTAATAACTCATGTTTCATGCTTAAAATAACTAACAATTTCCAACTTTTTAAATAACATTACAGTAAAAAGTAGGTAAATGTTACAATGTTTGATTAGTTTGCCTAGGTATACTATCCTCCTTTAAGAGTAAACTTGTTTAACAGATAACCAATCTATCTGCCTGTAGGACTACACTACTTCGAAAAGAGGGAAGTATACCTAACTTAATAATGACTTCACAGTTCAGCAGGCAAACTAAACAAACATTGTTATCTGTACCTACACACTCAATGCATTTTGCTGTAATGTCTTATGAGACCAGGATTAAGAGCCAAAAATCTCTGCAACCATATAACATTGTTTTTAAATTTTCAATAAAGAAAGATAAAGAATCGTACCATGTAAGATAGTATCGTGAGTTGTGAGAACAGCTGCGTCTCCATGAACTCTTGGAGCGGAGGTTTCTATGTACATGTAGTAATCGCCTGTGGCTGCACCGCTTGGTCCTGTAAAAGGACTTGGAGTGGATTTCTACAAAATTATTAAAGTCTGTAACATCAGCTCCAAAAAACACCTGATACATCATATGTGTCGAATTATCTGTACACCTGATACATCATATGTGTTGAATTATCTGTACACCTGATACATCATATGTGTTGAATTATCTGTATAAAATTGAGAATGGAAATGGGGAATGTGTCAAAGAGACAACAACTCGACCAAATAAAATAACAACAGCAGAAGGTCACCAACAGGTCTTCAATGTAGCGAGAAATTCCCGCACCCGGAGGCGTCCTTCAGCTGGCCCCTAAACAAATATATACTAGTTCAGTGATAATGAACGCCATACTAATTTCCAAATTGTACACAAGAAACTAAAATTAAAATAATACAAGACTAACAAAGGCCAGAGGCTCCTGACTTGGGACAGGCGCAAAAATGCGGCGGGGTTAAACATGTTTGTGAGATCTCAACCCTCCCCCTATACCTCTAACCAATGTAGAAAAGTAAACGCATAACAATACGCACATTAAAATTCTGTTCAAGAGAAGTCCGAGTCTGATGTCAGAAGATGTAACCAAAGTAAATAAACAAAATGACAATAATACATAAATAACAACAGACTACTAGCAGTTAACTGACATGCCAGCTCCAGACTTCAATTAAACTGACTGAAAGATTATGATTTCATCAGGCACAATCCTTCCCGTTAGGGGTTTAGTATCATGTAGCTCTCCAGAACAATTATATAACTAGCACTTTTGTTCATTCTTTAAAAATCCCATTAATAAATTCAAATATTTCAAAATCTATAAAATTGAGAATAGAACCCAGTGTCTCGCCTACTTTTGCTGTTAATCAACGTAAATGAAAAAAATAAATTATGGAAATATTCCTCAATACTATCTTTTGAATGTACTTAAGTCCAAATTGATAAAAATGCAGGATAGTTTATGATTCTTATAAATGTTTTAAAAACTTTAATTGCAGACTGTATGTAATGTTAACGGGATAAAAAGTCCATTTATAAGTAAAATACGAAAACACAGGTACAAAATTTTAAACAAATTTCCTTCTAGATACTAGCTTTTGATCATAAACAAGCTTTTTTCCAAGTTTTGTACAAATCCAGAAAAGTTTAAGAAAGTTATTTAAAAAAATTTCAAAACTTTTACCACAGAGTGAATGATATGTTTCTTGGCGGAAAAACTAAGTCTGTTTATGAGTAAAATACGGAAAAACAGGAATTGTTTTTTTACAATCTTATGATCATAAACAAGCTTTTGTTCAAATTTTGAAGAAATCCAGGTTAGTTTAAGAAAGTTATTAAAATTTCAAAAACTTTAACCACAGAGTGAACATTTGTGGACACCGCCACCACTGATGACGTCGACAGAATGTAGGATCGTTATGTTTCACTTATTAGACAAAAGTCAAAGGCTTGACAACAATGGGAATGTGTCAAAGTGAAAAGAATCTGACCAAAGAGAGATAACAGCGTTCATCATAACAAATATGACTGTATTTACATGCCAAAAATTACTCTGAGTACAGACTTACCTGTAAAGTTGGAAAAGTTTTAATGCCTAGCATCCACTAGATATAAAAAAGTTAAATCCATTTTGTGTTTCAGAAAGATAAAATCTCTTTTGGATTTTGATGGGCATTTTTTTTCCTTCATGCAAAAGGTATGAAAATTGACTCAGTTGTGGAACAACTATGAGATGCTCCCTCAGGTAAAAAACCGGTTTGTATTGTTTTCATTGTCCTTAATTGACATGGACACCAGGTATCTTCACAACTTTAGGTGAGTTAAAGAGTTTATCTGAGTCAGTGAGTGGACAGTATCAAAGTAATGCAGGTGTTTGTTTACTTTGCACCTTCTGATGAAAGGAAAAAAAAATGCCCAGCAAAAACCAAGAAAGATTTTATCTTTCTAAAACACAAAATGCATTTAACTTTTATATATCTAGTGGATGCTAGGCATTAAAACTTTTCAAACAGCACAGGTAAGTCTGTACACAGAGTAGTTTTTGAGGTAAAAATACGGCCATATTTGTCCATTTGTTATGATGAACCTTAAGGCAACCAATGGGTCTCTAATATATTTTTTAAAGGAGATGTAAGCAGGGATTCCAAATCAAAGAGCTGAAAGCTCTGAGGAAAAATGACGCCAATGCCTCTAATATTGGGATATTTTTAATACAAGTCTTGATTTTCACATAAAGTAACAAGTTTAACATTGCAACATGTCTGGTAAGCATATAATTGATATTCATATATGTGTGTGTGAAATGAAGATGACAACTGACTGTTTTTTTTTAGTACAAATGAATAGGTCAAGAGTCAAGACTACCTGAATGATCTATGGTATCCAATGACAACTGGATTTTTTTTTTGTATGAATAAATAGGTCAAGAATACTGGAATGATCTACAATATCCAATGACTACTAGCTGTTCTTTTGTACTAATAAATAGGTCAAGACTTTTTAAATGATCTACGTAGGTCAAGACTATTTAAATGATCTACAATATCCAACGACTACTTGGTGTTCTTTTGTACATACTAAATAAAGACTACCTGAATGATCTAAAGTATTCTAAGTAATGAGTAATTTTTTTCTTGCAATTACATTTTTCTAAATCAAGAATACAGACTACTAGTATCCTTTCAAACCAACTGATTATGAAGAGCCTGTTGTAACAAGCTCTTAAACACCACTAATCCTATAACATATGACTTCGCATTCTTATTCAATTTTAACGTTTTTATACTGATATTTTCATTCATTTGTTTTTAATGCGAAGTGTGGCACATTGACAGTAATTCTTTTTTTATCAGAACAGTAAATAGAAATAGTAAATAATGATTCCGAGGTCATATGTTATAGGACTAATTACCCATATACTCATTAAATAAGTTACTAGTGACAAAGTTATTTCTGTTACTTGAAGCAAATTCTACTATTTCTGTAGATTTACACAATTGCATAATATTGTTATACTAGTTTTATTTCACCTTGAAGATTAGACAAATAGGGATACTCCTTTGATTTTTTATTTCATGGTAGTCCGGTCGCTTTTTATGAAACTTGAGACCACTTCTCTGCCATATTGATATTTTATAACAACTCTGCCCATGACCCATATAATTGATATTCATTCTTTCACCATATATCATAGTAAGCTAGTTTTTTTTATTTTGCACTTACCCACCATCTTTCATGTCAAATTTCGTCTCCATTTAAGTGTATGCCATTGAACCATCATGGTATTAAACACAATTCCAAGTAATTATGATGTTATAGTGGGTCACCATATATTCAACTTGGGTGGCATTCCAGTTATTGAAATTTGTGTCAGATAGAACAAGGAACTAGACCTTTAGGAATGGATCTCATAATTTAATATGGAGCCATAGTATGCGACCCCTGCCCGGTAACAAAAATAAACAAGCTTGAAAGGATACATGTCAAGCGGCAAAATTTATAACCAGAGATTACAAGTCACGAGAGGATGGATACGTCTCCAGAAATGCTTGTAAACTGGAACAACAACAAGATCTCCAGACAAGGATCTCCAGACAAGGACCAACAAGGCGTTAAAGCCAAAGTTAGTATGTATGTAAGAATTAGTTGAGGGGCTGATTCACAATATTGAACCAGACGAATTCCTCAAAAAAGCATGTGAAGCATGAGAAATTCAAAGAAAACCACGCAACAATTGTTGTTGAAAAGCAAGTGAAGAATAACTCTAACTGTGAGGGTGTTGACATTCAAACAAGTAAAATACCGTTTAATACTCAAACTCATCCTTTGTAAGACAGTGATCACGCCGAATCAGCTAGACGACACTGTTGTGCACGCATCAAACGTAGAGAGCTTTAAATCTGTTCTCACGCCCCGCCAATAAATCGGAGACGCTCTCTCAAACCGTTGTATTAAACTAAAGCCAGCATCGATATCGACAATTTATTCACACGTCATACAGATACAGACTCTGCTGCTGTAACTTTGTAAACAAAGATCGAGTCAGGTCCAGTCTGTGTCGTTAACCACTAGCCCGATGCCTCAGACTATAAAGCGGCTGATATGTATTTTTTTTTGACAATAAACCTGGTGCTAGTTTTATGTGACGGCGACTATAGTATTAAATTTTCAGCTCGGACTAGTACATTTTAATTATCGCTAGCCCGACCGGACTAGTAAGAAATATAACGTCCTGACTATGTTATTTGAACATATTTGAAGTTTAGATTGACAAGTAATGCAGAAAAGATCGTCAAATAATGTTTACGTAAACTATAGAGATCCATAATCATACATTTATCCTAAGAAAGTGAAACTGAAACGTAAACCAGTCAAAATATTTCTGGTACTTCGATCTGTCTTATAACCAGTAGAAAGTGGACCAACACGGACACATTATATTTTCTTATAATCAAGGCAGTTGCCTGTAAAACGAAAAGACTATCTAGTTTTCCCCCGAATAATCATATATCTTTAATGTTTTAACAATGTTTTAGTTTTACTTCACATAAACAAAAAAGTTATAAAAAGAGATCCATGAGTATCTTAACTTCTTCTTCTTCTTCTTTTGTATCTCCCTCCTATTGTAGGAGAACCACTCTCCTTATGTAACAGAATAGTTGTATATATATACACACAAATGTAAATCTTATCACACGCTATTTATATTAAGTCACCAGGTTAAGAAGGATCCCTATAATCGCTTGATATTTACATTGATTAAAGGAATATCTGTCACTACTGTTACATCTTTTAAGTCATTCACAATAGCTCCTGCTCATAATCTGCAGTAATTACGAATTGTCGGCCAATAGAGTTGCTCGCTTTTGGTATAGTTTGTAGCATAAGCCTCTTGAGATTGTTTCTATCCGAGTTTTCTCTGTATTTTTGAGAAAGTGGAAAAACGAACAGTCAATGATCAATCTAGCTAAATACTCGTTGTCTCATCATTCTCTCCTCTCAATCATGTTCGGACAAAGGTTTTTAACTCCTGCAAAAATGGTGACCTAGTTGTTTTCAGCACTGTGCATTTAATCAAAAAGTGAATCATATTCTCCGTCTCAATATGACATAACTAATAAATTGGTGACACTTCTGACTTTGAATGTTTTGCTATTGAATTTTGCAGTACGATTGTTCCCACTGCAATTTTGGCTTTTAAGTGTGTCATAACTATTGCAAACGATTCATTACCACAGCTTGTCAAGATGTTGTGTGATTTTCCTGGTACTGTATCACTTAAGTTCAGATATTTAAAAGTAGATTTTTTCTCTGATTCTTGTTGTAGAGTTAAAATGAAATGACTGCTAATAGTTTGATTGACCAGCTTGTTCCAAGTTTCTTTTATTGGTGGGTTGTCAATGAGATCATGCGGAGAAGGTAAGGTATATTGATCCGCAATTTCGGCTACTTTTGGAAACCAGCTTTCAGAGCTGTTGATTTCATGGCAGGCTGACGGATCGCAATATCTTTTTCCACTGATTCGTCGTTCCTGATGATATTCCCGAATGTTTTAAGGATTTTCTTGTGAATTTCACCTATGATAGGGATTCGTCCTAGTAGAAGGAGAGATGCTGAGTTGGCTGATCTTATTAGAAGGTGTTGGGTTTGTGTAATGAGTTTCCTATGGTACACCTCTAGTTTCTCCATGCCATTTCTTGAAATGTTAATTACATCTAGGCCGTACAGCAATCTGGATATCACATAAATCTTAATAAGGTGTGCTAAAACATGAGGATTTACACCGTTTAGCCCGTGGATCCCTGCACCCATTAGAGAGTAAGCGGTCTTTCTAGCTGTAATCACTCGCTTGCATATCACCTCTTTTGAACCTGATTTCGATGTAGAGTCCCTCTCAATTCCTAGATGCACCGCAGATTCAGAGGTTGATAACTCTTTCATGTTTAGTGACCATGATCTATTTTCCTTGTCGTTGAGTACTAGAATCGTCGACTTTTGTTCACTTAGTAAATATCTCTGTTTGTTCGCATACTATGCTTGTACGTCTAACATTGTTTGGCGCTCAGTTGGGCTCTTCGATATGAAGGTGACATCGTCGGCCACAGTTGGGATGCCGTAGTAGGTACATCCAATATATGCCCCCAATTATTTTTTCTCAAATGTCTTTAACAGTTTATTGATACAAATTTTGTAAGCAGTGGGTGACCATACCCCCCCCCCCCCTGTCTCACTCCTTGTTGTTCTTTGATAGGTCTTGAGATGTTTCCATTCCAATTTATTTTTGATGTAACTTCCTCGTACCAGTTTTTGAAGAATAGCCAGTTGTCCCCACGTAGTCCAAAGTTATACATTTCTCTAAGTAGACCCTAGTGCCAAAGGATATCAAACGCCTTCTTGGCATCCATAAGTGCTATATACAGGCTTGAGTTTGACTTCTGTTATAAGCTCTGTGAGTATTAAGGTAGCAATTGCAGGCATTTGTCCTTTGGTAAATCCTTTCTGAAGTCTGCTTTGTTGTTTGTTTACTGAATCTTGATTGTTTTGAAGGTGTATCTTCTCAACAATTTTCCCAATAAACATAGTGATGACAATTTTCCTGTAGGAGTTTGGATCCGTTTTCTTTTTTCCTTTTTTAAAATTGGACAGGCTATTCCACTCTTTAGTAAAGATGGGATATCAAGATTTTGAAAGATGAAGTTGATGATATTTGTCAGGATAGAAATGAGTGCTTGTCCTCCAAACTTGACGTGTTCAGCGATGATGTTTTCTTCGTCTGGGGATTTTCCATTTTTGAACGATAGCACAGTTTTCTTTACCTCTTCTGTTGTAGTTACTGGTATGTTATGGTTTTTTGAATGTTTAAATAATTCAGAGAGACTTGTGATGTATCGCTTTACATTTGTAAAGCGATCATTGTCAAAGTTCACATTTTCACATGGTGTTGAGAGTTTTTCAAAGTATTGAGCGAATGCCTCTGTAATTTCAATCTGGTCATTCAAAGTATTATCTCTAAATATCAAAGATGATCCTGAGGGGTTCGATGGGTCATTTAACAACATCGTGTTCGTACACTTCGATCTTTTTGGTAATAAGAAGGACCGGAGACAATGTGTCATCAAATGATTCATACGCACCCTGTTGGTATAACCGTATTACTAATTTCCAATTATTAAAAACTTCGTAAAAGCCCAGTATCTATCCAATGGATGTCAAGATGATTCCTATTAAGGTAGTTCGCTTCTCAGTTTCAAAGTAATTAACCTTTTCAAAACACTAGTTTATATTAATAGGGGATTTATAAAGGAATCTAAAGATAAAAAAAATGTATAGGTCACCGTGCTTGTTTTCAATATATTAGCCATTGCAATTTTGGCGGGAAAATGCTCTCTCTCGACTTTTCATAGCTTTATCATTCACAAGTTAAAGTCCTCAAAAACTATTAAAACGTAATTAAAATTTTAAAAGACTTTAATTAACAGACAGCTTATTATTATATACTGAGCCAATAAAGTTTAGCAACAAAAATGTGAAATTTTATATTATTACAAAATCATAACAACTAGTGTTGTCAAATCATACTTTTTTGCCTAACCTGTTACTCGTACAATCGTTCAACCGATTAACCGGTTAACCGGTAGTTTAAGTTAATGTTTGAAGGTCTTATCAATAGTACCATACACATCGATATAAGAAGATGTGGTATGAGTGTCAATGTGACTACATTCCATCCAAGTCATACATTACGTTTTTTTTTTTATAAAACGATAAATTGAAGTTTGGCCTCTCGTTTTCTAAGACTTGTCTGAAGATTCCTGTCGAAGTTTGACTTTTTATAATCAAATACACGGTATAAACTATGGCGTTTGTACCTACTCCAAATTGAAAAAAAACCAAAAACGTCTTAATCTCGTAGAATTGAATATGTCTGAAACCGATGTTTCTTCCATTGTGTCTTGTTGTCTACGACAATAATGTTAGGTGTATAACTTAGCAAATGCCAAATATGGTACAAATATTTTATGGTTAAAACAAGTCAAGTCAATTTTAGACACTTGTGGCTTGTCATATGTATGGGACAATATCTTTTTTGTAAATAAAACATGGCTACATGTAACCATCAAACAGAATTTAATAGATCAATTCAAACAAAAATGGCTAGCAAGCCTACAGGAATCACCAAAAGCATTAAATTATCGTTTATTTAAAGATACTTTGGAGTTTGAAAAATATTTTAATATTTTGGATGATAGGCAAATATCCTTATTTTTTAAATTTCGAACTTTGAACATGAAATTTCCAATAGAAACTGGAAGATGGCAAAAAATAGAAAGAGAAAACAGAAAATGTGTATTATGTAATTCAGATGCCATTGGTGATGAATACCATTACATTTTTAATTGTTCAGCTTTTGATAACTGTAGAAAACAATGTATTGCATTTTACTATAGAAATAGTCCAAATACATTGAAGTTTTATGATTTAATGAATTCAAAAAAATGTTCAGAACTGAACGAACTATGTAAACTTATTAAGGAGATCAATAACAAATTGAATTTTTCTGGGTGAACAACTGTGAATGCCTCTATCTACTTTCGTACATTATTTATTTATGTAATTTTGAAATATGTATAATTATCTCTATACCTTTGTAATTTGGTTTGTGAGAATAAAGATATATAAAAAAAATTAAAATTAATTAATCCTGATATTCGTACCATCAAATATACATTGATTACATTATATTGGTTTGGTTTTTACAGTTTTTGAGTTGGCATTTAGTTTAAAGTTTGACCAAAGACTTTCACGACATAGATTGCTCGATTCAGATGTAGGTCTAAACAATATAAGATCAAAAATGAAATAATGAAGTAAATCGTAAAATTTAATTGTATTACTGATTAAAAATTACTGTTAAAAAACATGAAAACTAATTATGTTTCCTTAAAATCTTTCCCCGAGCTGAGAAACAAGTTCTAATTAATTTTATATTTTTGGATTAACAATAACAATCAATAAACTTGACAATTGATCCTTTAAATTAATTACCACGAAGACAATTTTTAAAGAAAACACAAATATTTAATGATTTTAATACAAATTTATATCAAATCTATTGAAATTGAAAATAGTCCACCTGTACGAAATTATAAGGCGTATTACGCTTGGAAATACGGATTAATGATAGAGAGGAAATAATTCAAGCTAGAGTCATGGATAACAAATTATTCCATAAGCTAATTAGTAGACAAAGAGGCAAACTAGGCAAACTTATTGACGAACTTCATGTAGATCAATCAACTTATAGCGAAACAAACATCTTAGAAGGCTGGCGAATTCACTTTTCAAATCTAGCAAAAAAATCAAATACGTCGAAATTTGATATACAATATCTAGATACTGTCGACAGTGAATATGAGCATATAATTAAGATTTGTACCAATGAGAGAGAGCATACTCCGGTTGCAATCAAAGAACTTGATGAAGCTATACATAAGCTGAATAGAAATAAATCGGCAGATGTTTTTGGTGTTACTGTGGAAAGTATTTTATACGGTGGATTAAAATTAAATAATTCCTTACTTCAAACTATAAATGCAGCATTTAAAACCTGTATTATACCAGACATTCTTAAAGTTGGAACATTATCTCCTATTTTCAAAAATAAAGGAAATATATTAGACGCTAAAAATTATAGAGGAATAACCATCACTCCAACCATATCTAAAATTATTGAAACCATACTAAAATTCCGTATTAATCCTCAAATTTTAGATAAACAAAACCCACTACAACGAGGATTTACTGAAAACTCGGCTCCTCTTATTGCTACACTTATGATAGATGAATTTGAAAGATAAAACAAGGATCAAAAGAAAACAACTATCCTAGGAATGCTTGATGCTAAGTCTGCATTTGATGTGGTTCGTCACTCCAACATGATACGGAAATTGTACCATCTCGGACTATCAGAGCAATCAGTCTTACTTATTGACAGTCTATATACAAATGCAACTACCAAAATTAAATGGAATGGGCAGCTATCAGAATCTTTCAATATTGAGCAAGGTGTACGACAAGGCGGAACTTTAAGCGCCGATTTATATAAGATATATATAAATCAACTAATAAACCTTCTTGAAGATTCTAACCTTGGCGGAAAAATTGGGTCTATATCTTGCTGTGCCCCCACCTGTGCCGATGATATAGCATTAGTAAGCGATAATCCTTACAACCTACAAGCAATGGTCAATATAGCATCAGATTACAGCAAGCGTGAAGGGTACCATTTACAACCAACAAAGAGTGTCATCCTCCCTGTTAAAACATCAAACAGATTATTTGACAATATTGATCTTGATTTGAATGGTGAGCTGATGCCAGTAGTTGACAAAACCCCACATATTGGCATTCAGAGAGCATTTAAAGATTCTGCATCTGCCACAATTCAGGAAAATCTTAAAAAAGCAAGGAGATCTCTATATAGCTTAATGGCATCTGGCCTACATGGCGAAAATGGATTAGATCCGGTTACGGCAATCAGTTTAGTCAAAACATATATCCTTCCAGTTATGCTATACGGATTGGAGACATTACTTCCCAGTGGGAAAAATCTTGATCTAATCAGTAAGCAATACAAAAAGATGCTGAAGCAAATATTATCTTTGACTATAAATGTAGCAGATCCTGCTGTTTATATCATATCGGGTCAACTACCAGCAGAAGCTGAAATTCATAAAAGGGCATTCACTTTATTTGGCAATATATGTAGGTCAGGGAATACATCAATGGAATGGAGAATTGCAGAGAGACAGCTCAGTATTAAAAATATGAAAAGCAACAGTTGGTTCATTGAGATAAAAAAGCTTTGCCTGAAATATGACATTGATGATCCTTACAGTTTTCTTATTACTCCATTATCAAAATTTTTGTGGAAAAAAATAATATCAACAAAGATTAATAGCTATTGGGAAAAACGTATTAACGACGAATCTAAGTTATTTCAAACACTTTCATATCTGGAAATGAGCTATAAGATAGGGCAATGTCATCCGATAGCAAGAACTGTAGATGCAAACATTAGAGATATTGCAAAGATACCAGTTCGATTAAAAATTGCAACTGGCACATACATTCTCCAAACAAATAGAGCCGCCTTTAATCAAAACAAAATAGATGCTGTCTGCATGTTATGCAAATGTAGTGAAGAGACACTTGCTCATTTTCTGCTAGGCTGTACTCGGCTTGAATATATACGTAGAGATATTGTTGAAAAGATCACCAACACTTGTAGCTTGCTGTTTGCCAAATATAGTCTATCCGTAGAAATAGATCTTCTTACTGTCGTAGTGAATCCTTATGCCTATTGTATCACCTCGGCACATTTAGAGCTTACTAATGACATTAACATTCATTTAGAACCATTGTGTAGACATCTTATATATAAAATGCACCATAAGCGATATGAACTACTGAACATTATACCTAAGAAGAAGAATCGAAAAGGTGGCATTAAACATTAATCATTTCAATAGTGTTGTCAGATCACCTCTATGCAATATATATCTAAAATTCAATTTTAAAATATAAATTTTAGATTTTAAATCATACATATGTGTTTTATGTGTGGATAAAGAACTTTTATCAGTGTAAATAATTCTTATGGATCTACTGTAAATATTGGTGGAGGATATTCTGTATAACATTTATCATACACCGTACTCCGGGTACCAGGAGGTGTGCCTTAATTGGCAGAAGATATTCAGATAGATAGATAGATAAGGCGTAAACCAGGCGTGAGTGGTAGCTTAAGGGAGCAGGAAACGTAAATGTGTAGTCCTTACGAGCATAGAAAAAAGCAGAAAACCTGGCGTAAATTGAAATAAGCGGCAAGGCGTTTTCTTACGGACGTGAATTGAAATAATCAAGGCGTAAATTTTTTTATGGGCGTAAAACTGCTGGAATGGCGTAAATAGGAATACCCATAATGCTTTGTTTAAAGGACTATGGGATTTTTTTTCAAAATTTGGGTCTTTGGTTTTAGTTTGCAAGAGTTGGACACATGGCAGCTTCATATATTCAGGGATAATTTGCTTGTTTTGTGCTTTTTGGAAGAATCTGAAATTGGAAATACTGAATCAAATAAATTAATGAAAATTGTGAAATAAAAGGAAGTAATAATACATGGTAAATAATAATAATGTGAGTATAACTAAGTTATTAAGTATTATATGTTCTATCAGAATTTTTGAAATCCCAAAACCTTTATCCTTGGATAATAACATTAAAATATTTTCTTATAAGTTAAATTGCAGTATTATCATTTATATTTTAGTTCAAAAGACAATAAGTTTCAAAAAAAACTTTAGTTTAAATGCTTCTTTTATTTAAAAAAAATAATTGTCATAATTCTTATTTAAACTTAACTTATTTGAGCCATTGAGCATAAAATGTATTTATTTCTAGTATATTAGCTTCTTCAATGGTTAATATTTCAAGTTTTTTTTTCCAACATTAAAAAAAATTAAGACATACATGACATAAGAGCAACAGTACAGAAGTTTGTATCAAATACACAAAAGTACACAGCTAGTTTAATACACTGAACTAAAATAAGTGTAGTATTAAGTAAGGATATTAGACCTGGTTTATTTATTGATCAGGCGTACTCATTTGCATATTACGCCTATTTTTTTGTGAACCAGGCGTATTCATTTAAATATTACGCCTACTTTTTCGCCTGGTTTACGTCTTAGTTACGCCTAATTTACGCCTGATTGACGCCTGGACATGCATTTTGTAAACATTGTAATGCCACCAGGATAAAGTATGTTTTTTACGCCTGGTTTCGTGTCATATACGGGTGTAACAGTTTGTACAGGCGGTTAACTGGTTAGCGTTTTTGATATTCGGTATTCGGTCGTTCGAACGGTTAACCGGTTAACCATTGACAACACTAATAACAACATATAATTTTAATAATAAGAAAATGCAATTATGACATGTCAGAAGCAGCATGAATGTTTATCACTCACATTCATTTGGGTTTTCTTTGTATGGAGCTCGGGAGGGTCAAAATGCGTTCGAATAACATTATACTTATGCGGAAATAAGTATAATGTTATTTAAAATAAATTTTTCAGCCATCCCCTAAGTGCACCAATAAAGAACTGATAGGCACACTAGCAGCTCCCTTTGTCAATGCATACTCTTGTGGCCGGAAAAAAAATTGTCACGTGTTGACGTAAAGCAAAGGTAGCGCTCCTCCCTTGACAATAGCTTTTTTGGTCTGCGAGATATCGACCTATCCTCAATCCTGTGCAGTTGTAATTTTTTGATATCTGTTTGTTAGTTTCTAAATGGTTGCCTTATGCACATTAAATCGAGCCACGATGTCAGCAACACTCATTGCGGTATCAACCATTCCAAGAGCGGTCTGATGGTCATTTTCAGGGAGACCTGGTTGAGGCCCAATGCAATTTTTTTAAAGGTGTATGTGTTTTTCTTACGAATGGTGTGTTTCTGAACGTTAGTCAAAAAGACTTTTTTTATATCGTTTTAAAAGTACAGGTACAGAAGGTAAAACATCAATTACACGTGCAAAGCTGAAATGACGCGAAATCAATCACCAGGAAAAAAGGTACGACTGTTTTAAATTACAGGTAAAACTAAGGATTATATCATTAATGTTTAAATATTTTTTTCCTAGAAAAGACAACCCAAAAAATTAAAAATAAAAGTGTTGCTAAACTTTTTTGGCTCAGTATACATGTACAAGAATTATTAAAAGGAAAATGGGGGTCACTGGGCAAAATTTGTTAATGCATTCAAATGGACAAAACCAAAGGATTCCGAAAATAATATTGATTTTAATCCCTTTAGGTTTAGTAACAAAAGGCAACTAGATTTCATTGAGATGGGAGCCATCTCTTTGGGCCCCGCTGTCAATAATGTGGGGTAAATAAGTTGTATGGATAATCTGATATGAAGCATTATTTGGAAGTTATTACATAGTCTCACATGTGATTTTAATCTAAGATTTTAAGTTAAAACTGATAAATATTCTCAACTTACTTTCATAGTATAATAGT
>NC_086378.1:254364-278106 GCF_036588685.1 Mytilus trossulus | reverse complement strand
ATGGCACGTAAAGTATACATGCCTTTGACCCCAACCCCCCCCCCCCCTTTCTCTTCTCGTTGACTAAGAGTGATGTCTATATATAGTTGGGGAACTCTTTATAATCTTAAATTAGACACACGCGCGAAGAAGAAAGGTGGTGTCACGTGATACTGAAGTATATTATCGTGGAGTTAGCACATTACTATTCTTTTTAGAGGGGACCTTGGACAGACAACATGTGTATATATTGACGGAGCGGCATACTAACTGTTCATTTTATTCTTCAATATCTCGCGTATCACACGATACATGTATTTTATCTTGTACAATTTAATTACACGCTTATCGATTGATTTCAGCTAATGTGTATATTTTTGCAGGTGTTCAATTAACGGATGTGTACTTTAATGCAAGTGCAGAAATGTCAATTATGTGTACTCTTCGTGTTTCTCTCTCTCTCAGTGGCGATTTTCTCTCTTAAGCACGATTTTCGTATAGAATAGAAGCACTTTGAATTATGTATTAGTTTTCTTCTAGCATATTCTAGAAGACGTTTTGCACATAGTCTTAATCACAGAATTTTGTCTCAAATTTTCGAGTTTTTTTTTTTTTTTTTTTTTTTTTTTAAGCTGTTTCCATGGCAACGGCGGCCATTTTGAAAATTTCAAAGACAGATGACAATACAATATAATTTTAACGGGAATGAGGTTAAAATCTGTACAAAAATGTTACTTTGACGTTTTTTACCATATGGGCCCCATGTGCACTTTAAGCGTTATCTCCATGGTAACAGCAGCTATCTTAAAAATTCCAACGGCAATGAATTCTACAGTTTATACTACTGTTTTCTACTTACGGTTTTTTTGGTCGTATCTGTAGCGGTTTATTTTCTATGAATTAATTAAGGATTTATTTTCGTTTTTTTCACGTTTGGACGGTTTCCATGACAACGGTAGCCATTTTGAAAGTTCTCAAGATGGAAGTCACGCCTTCTATCGATGAGTTATTAGTTCTGAAAGTTTTATGTAATTTGGACCATTTTTCGGTTTTTTACATTTTTGCCGTTTCCATGGTAACGGCGGCCATCTTGAACCATTCCATGCTTCCTGCAACTTTGCACATGGGGATTGTCATTATGGTGCAATTTTATAAATACATGTCAAGGCATCTCCGAGAAATCGGCTGGACAAAAAGTGTGGAAGAAAAAATTCGATGAATAACAATATATCCCCCCTTTTTCAAAGGGGTGACATAATAATACGCAAAGTCGATTGTTCAACAGATAATTAAACGTATTTTGTTTCATAAACTCAGCGTGAAAGATATGTGGATTGGTTGATTGATGGTTTGTGATCATGATTGATCAATCATTGATTGATTAATCGTTTGATTGATTGATTAATCGATTGATAGGCAGTTTGTAAAATGGGAAGGGGACGTTTTTTCCGATATCTGCACTTGACTCATTACTTGTTTGATCTCAAAACTTGATTGATTGATCTCTTATCATGATTTGATCACTTGAATCATGATTTGATTGCTTGATCAATACTTTGTATAGCATAACGTGACACATTTTGCATTGGTTTATTCCTTGTCTATACGTTTTGTGCTGTTCAGTGACAAATATCTGTGAACAATTTTACACGTACAATTGAGAAAAATACTCTATTTCCTGTTTTCTCATCAGAAAAAAATGAATAGCGAATGAGTTATTCTAACACTAGATTTGCCATTGCAAGCAATAGCGGAGGATGTCACCCCGTTCTAGACTTTGTCACAGTAGCAGCAACCAGTTTGAGTGTACCAAAGTCACATGGCACGTAAAGTATACATGCCTTTGACCCCAACCCCCCCCCCCCCTTTCTCTTCTCGTTGACTAAGAGTGATGTCTATATATAGTTGGGGAACTCTTTATAATCTTAAATTAGACACACGCGCGAAGAAGAAAGGTGGTGTCACGTGATACTGAAGTATATTATCGTGGAGTTAGCACATTACTATTCTTTTTAGAGGGGACCTTGGACAGACAACATGTGTATATATTGACGGAGCGGCATACTAACTGTTCATTTTATTCTTCAATATCTCGCGTATCACACGATACATGTATTTTATCTTGTACAATTTAATTACACGCTTATCGATTGATTTCAGCTAATGTGTATATTTTTGCAGGTGTTCAATTAACGGATGTGTACTTTAATGCAAGTGCAGAAATGTCAATTATGTGTACTCTTCGTGTTTCTCTCTCTCTCAGTGGCGATTTTCTCTCTTAAGCACGATTTTCGTATAGAATAGAAGCACTTTGAATTATGTATTAGTTTTCTTCTAGCATATTCTAGAAGACGTTTTGCACATAGTCTTAATCACAGAATTTTGTCTCAAATTTTCGAGTTTTTTTTTTTTTTTTTTTTTTTTTTTTAAGCTGTTTCCATGGCAACGGCGGCCATTTTGAAAATTTCAAAGACAGATGACAATACAATATAATTTTAACGGGAATGAGGTTAAAATCTGTACAAAAATGTTACTTTGACGTTTTTTACCATATGGGCCCCATGTGCACTTTAAGCGTTATCTCCATGGTAACAGCAGCTATCTTAAAAATTCCAACGGCAATGAATTCTACAGTTTATACTACTGTTTTCTACTTACGGTTTTTTTGGTCGTATCTGTAGCGGTTTATTTTCTATGAATTAATTAAGGATTTATTTTCGTTTTTTTCACGTTTGGACGGTTTCCATGACAACGGTAGCCATTTTGAAAGTTCTCAAGATGGAAGTCACGCCTTCTATCGATGAGTTATTAGTTCTGAAAGTTTTATGTAATTTGGACCATTTTTCGGTTTTTTACATTTTTGCCGTTTCCATGGTAACGGCGGCCATCTTGAACCATTCCATGCTTCCTGCAACTTTGCACATGGGGATTGTCATTATGGTGCAATTTTATAAATACATGTCAAGGCATCTCCGAGAAATCGGCTGGACAAAAAGTGTGGAAGAAAAAATTCGATGAATAACAATATATCCCCCCTTTTTCAAAGGGGTGACATAATAATACGCAAAGTCGATTGTTCAACAGATAATTAAACGTATTTTGTTTCATAAACTCAGCGTGAAAGATATGTGGATTGGTTGATTGATGGTTTGTGATCATGATTGATCAATCATTGATTGATTAATCGTTTGATTGATTGATTAATCGATTGATAGGCAGTTTGTAAAATGGGAAGGGGACGTTTTTTCCGATATCTGCACTTGACTCATTACTTGTTTGATCTCAAAACTTGATTGATTGATCTCTTATCATGATTTGATCACTTGAATCATGATTTGATTGCTTGATCAATACTTTGTATAGCATAACGTGACACATTTTGCATTGGTTTATTCCTTGTCTATACGTTTTGTGCTGTTCAGTGACAAATATCTGTGAACAATTTTACACGTACAATTGAGAAAAATACTCTATTTCCTGTTTTCTCATCAGAAAAAAATGAATAGCGAATGAGTTATTCTAACACTAGATTTGCCATTGCAAGCAATAGCGGAGGATGTCACCCCGTTCTAGACTTTGTCACAGTAGCAGCAACCAGTTTGAGTGTACCAAAGTCACATGGCACGTAAAGTATACATGCCTTTGACCCCAACCCCCCCCCCCCCCCCTTTCTCTTCTCGTTGACTAAGAGTGATGTCTATATATAGTTGGGGAACTCTTTATAATCTTAAATTAGACACACGCGCGAAGAAGAAAGGTGGTGTCACGTGATACTGAAGTATATTATCGTGGAGTTAGCACATTACTATTCTTTTTAGAGGGGACCTTGGACAGACAACATGTGTATATATTGACGGAGCGGCATACTAACTGTTCATTTTATTCTTCAATATCTCGCGTATCACACGATACATGTATTTTATCTTGTACAATTTAATTACACGCTTATCGATTGATTTCAGCTAATGTGTATATTTTTGCAGGTGTTCAATTAACGGATGTGTACTTTAATGCAAGTGCAGAAATGTCAATTATGTGTACTCTTCGTGTTTCTCTCTCTCTCAGTGGCGATTTTCTCTCTTAAGCACGATTTTCGTATAGAATAGAAGCACTTTGAATTATGTATTAGTTTTCTTCTAGCATATTCTAGAAGACGTTTTGCACATAGTCTTAATCACAGAATTTTGTCTCAAATTTTCGAGTTTTTTTTTTTTTTTTTTTTTTTTTTTAAGCTGTTTCCATGGCAACGGCGGCCATTTTGAAAATTTCAAAGACAGATGACAATACAATATAATTTTAACGGGAATGAGGTTAAAATCTGTACAAAAATGTTACTTTGACGTTTTTTACCATATGGGCCCCATGTGCACTTTAAGCGTTATCTCCATGGTAACAGCAGCTATCTTAAAAATTCCAACGGCAATGAATTCTACAGTTTATACTACTGTTTTCTACTTACGGTTTTTTTGGTCGTATCTGTAGCGGTTTATTTTCTATGAATTAATTAAGGATTTATTTTCGTTTTTTTCACGTTTGGACGGTTTCCATGACAACGGTAGCCATTTTGAAAGTTCTCAAGATGGAAGTCACGCCTTCTATCGATGAGTTATTAGTTCTGAAAGTTTTATGTAATTTGGACCATTTTTCGGTTTTTTACATTTTTGCCGTTTCCATGGTAACGGCGGCCATCTTGAACCATTCCATGCTTCCTGCAACTTTGCACATGGGGATTGTCATTATGGTGCAATTTTATAAATACATGTCAAGGCATCTCCGAGAAATCGGCTGGACAAAAAGTGTGGAAGAAAAAATTCGATGAATAACAATATATCCCCCCTTTTTCAAAGGGGTGACATAATAATACGCAAAGTCGATTGTTCAACAGATAATTAAACGTATTTTGTTTCATAAACTCAGCGTGAAAGATATGTGGATTGGTTGATTGATGGTTTGTGATCATGATTGATCAATCATTGATTGATTAATCGTTTGATTGATTGATTAATCGATTGATAGGCAGTTTGTAAAATGGGAAGGGGACGTTTTTTCCGATATCTGCACTTGACTCATTACTTGTTTGATCTCAAAACTTGATTGATTGATCTCTTATCATGATTTGATCACTTGAATCATGATTTGATTGCTTGATCAATACTTTGTATAGCATAACGTGACACATTTTGCATTGGTTTATTCCTTGTCTATACGTTTTGTGCTGTTCAGTGACAAATATCTGTGAACAATTTTACACGTACAATTGAGAAAAATACTCTATTTCCTGTTTTCTCATCAGAAAAAAATGAATAGCGAATGAGTTATTCTAACACTAGATTTGCCATTGCAAGCAATAGCGGAGGATGTCACCCCGTTCTAGACTTTGTCACAGTAGCAGCAACCAGTTTGAGTGTACCAAAGTCACATGGCACGTAAAGTATACATGCCTTTGACCCCCCCCCCCCCCCCTTTCTCTTCTCGTTGACTAAGAGTGATGTCTATATATAGTTGGGGAACTCTTTATAATCTTAAATTAGACACACGCGCGAAGAAGAAAGGTGGTGTCACGTGATACTGAAGTATATTATCGTGGAGTTAGCACATTACTATTCTTTTTAGAGGGGACCTTGGACAGACAACATGTGTATATATTGACGGAGCGGCATACTAACTGTTCATTTTATTCTTCAATATCTCGCGTATCACACGATACATGTATTTTATCTTGTACAATTTAATTACACGCTTATCGATTGATTTCAGCTAATGTGTATATTTTTGCAGGTGTTCAATTAACGGATGTGTACTTTAATGCAAGTGCAGAAATGTCAATTATGTGTACTCTTCGTGTTTCTCTCTCTCTCAGTGGCGATTTTCTCTCTTAAGCACGATTTTCGTATAGAATAGAAGCACTTTGAATTATGTATTAGTTTTCTTCTAGCATATTCTAGAAGACGTTTTGCACATAGTCTTAATCACAGAATTTTGTCTCAAATTTTCGAGTTTTTTTTTTTTTTTTTTTTTTTTTTTTAAGCTGTTTCCATGGCAACGGCGGCCATTTTGAAAATTTCAAAGACAGATGACAATACAATATAATTTTAACGGGAATGAGGTTAAAATCTGTACAAAAATGTTACTTTGACGTTTTTTACCATATGGGCCCCATGTGCACTTTAAGCGTTATCTCCATGGTAACAGCAGCTATCTTAAAAATTCCAACGGCAATGAATTCTACAGTTTATACTACTGTTTTCTACTTACGGTTTTTTTGGTCGTATCTGTAGCGGTTTATTTTCTATGAATTAATTAAGGATTTATTTTCGTTTTTTTCACGTTTGGACGGTTTCCATGACAACGGTAGCCATTTTGAAAGTTCTCAAGATGGAAGTCACGCCTTCTATCGATGAGTTATTAGTTCTGAAAGTTTTATGTAATTTGGACCATTTTTCGGTTTTTTACATTTTTGCCGTTTCCATGGTAACGGCGGCCATCTTGAACCATTCCATGCTTCCTGCAACTTTGCACATGGGGATTGTCATTATGGTGCAATTTTATAAATACATGTCAAGGCATCTCCGAGAAATCGGCTGGACAAAAAGTGTGGAAGAAAAAATTCGATGAATAACAATATATCCCCCCTTTTTCAAAGGGGTGACATAATAATACGCAAAGTCGATTGTTCAACAGATAATTAAACGTATTTTGTTTCATAAACTCAGCGTGAAAGATATGTGGATTGGTTGATTGATGGTTTGTGATCATGATTGATCAATCATTGATTGATTAATCGTTTGATTGATTGATTAATCGATTGATAGGCAGTTTGTAAAATGGGAAGGGGACGTTTTTTCCGATATCTGCACTTGACTCATTACTTGTTTGATCTCAAAACTTGATTGATTGATCTCTTATCATGATTTGATCACTTGAATCATGATTTGATTGCTTGATCAATACTTTGTATAGCATAACGTGACACATTTTGCATTGGTTTATTCCTTGTCTATACGTTTTGTGCTGTTCAGTGACAAATATCTGTGAACAATTTTACACGTACAATTGAGAAAAATACTCTATTTCCTGTTTTCTCATCAGAAAAAAATGAATAGCGAATGAGTTATTCTAACACTAGATTTGCCATTGCAAGCAATAGCGGAGGATGTCACCCCGTTCTAGACTTTGTCACAGTAGCAGCAACCAGTTTGAGTGTACCAAAGTCACATGGCACGTAAAGTATACATGCCTTTGACCCCAACCCCCCCCCCCCCCCCTTTTCTCTTCTCGTTGACTAAGAGTGATGTCTATATATAGTTGGGGAACTCTTTATAATCTTAAATTAGACACACGCGCGAAGAAGAAAGGTGGTGTCACGTGATACTGAAGTATATTATCGTGGAGTTAGCACATTACTATTCTTTTTAGAGGGGACCTTGGACAGACAACATGTGTATATATTGACGGAGCGGCATACTAACTGTTCATTTTATTCTTCAATATCTCGCGTATCACACGATACATGTATTTTATCTTGTACAATTTAATTACACGCTTATCGATTGATTTCAGCTAATGTGTATATTTTTGCAGGTGTTCAATTAACGGATGTGTACTTTAATGCAAGTGCAGAAATGTCAATTATGTGTACTCTTCGTGTTTCTCTCTCTCTCAGTGGCGATTTTCTCTCTTAAGCACGATTTTCGTATAGAATAGAAGCACTTTGAATTATGTATTAGTTTTCTTCTAGCATATTCTAGAAGACGTTTTGCACATAGTCTTAATCACAGAATTTTGTCTCAAATTTTCGAGTTTTTTTTTTTTTTTTTTTTTTTTTTTTAAGCTGTTTCCATGGCAACGGCGGCCATTTTGAAAATTTCAAAGACAGATGACAATACAATATAATTTTAACGGGAATGAGGTTAAAATCTGTACAAAAATGTTACTTTGACGTTTTTTACCATATGGGCCCCATGTGCACTTTAAGCGTTATCTCCATGGTAACAGCAGCTATCTTAAAAATTCCAACGGCAATGAATTCTACAGTTTATACTACTGTTTTCTACTTACGGTTTTTTTGGTCGTATCTGTAGCGGTTTATTTTCTATGAATTAATTAAGGATTTATTTTCGTTTTTTTCACGTTTGGACGGTTTCCATGACAACGGTAGCCATTTTGAAAGTTCTCAAGATGGAAGTCACGCCTTCTATCGATGAGTTATTAGTTCTGAAAGTTTTATGTAATTTGGACCATTTTTCGGTTTTTTACATTTTTGCCGTTTCCATGGTAACGGCGGCCATCTTGAACCATTCCATGCTTCCTGCAACTTTGCACATGGGGATTGTCATTATGGTGCAATTTTATAAATACATGTCAAGGCATCTCCGAGAAATCGGCTGGACAAAAAGTGTGGAAGAAAAAATTCGTAGAATAACAATATATCCCCCCTTTTTCAAAGGGGTGACATAATAATACGCAAAGTCGATTGTTCAACAGATAATTAAACGTATTTTGTTTCATAAACTCAGCGTGAAAGATATGTGGATTGGTTGATTGATGGTTTGTGATCATGATTGATCAATCATTGATTGATTAATCGTTTGATTGATTGATTAATCGATTGATAGGCAGTTTGTAAAATGGGAAGGGGACGTTTTTTCCGATATCTGCACTTGACTCATTACTTGTTTGATCTCAAAACTTGATTGATTGATCTCTTATCATGATTTGATCACTTGAATCATGATTTGATTGCTTGATCAATACTTTGTATAGCATAACGTGACACATTTTGCATTGGTTTATTCCTTGTCTATACGTTTTGTGCTGTTCAGTGACAAATATCTGTGAACAATTTTACACGTACAATTGAGAAAAATACTCTATTTCCTGTTTTCTCATCAGAAAAAAATGAATAGCGAATGAGTTATTCTAACACTAGATTTGCCATTGCAAGCAATAGCGGAGGATGTCACCCCGTTCTAGACTTTGTCACAGTAGCAGCAACCAGTTTGAGTGTACCAAAGTCACATGGCACGTAAAGTATACATGCCTTTGACCCCCCCCCCCCCCCCTTTCTCTTCTCGTTGACTAAGAGTGATGTCTATATATAGTTGGGGAACTCTTTATAATCTTAAATTAGACACACGCGCGAAGAAGAAAGGTGGTGTCACGTGATACTGAAGTATATTATCGTGGAGTTAGCACATTACTATTCTTTTTAGAGGGGACCTTGGACAGACAACATGTGTATATATTGACGGAGCGGCATACTAACTGTTCATTTTATTCTTCAATATCTCGCGTATCACACGATACATGTATTTTATCTTGTACAATTTAATTACACGCTTATCGATTGATTTCAGCTAATGTGTATATTTTTGCAGGTGTTCAATTAACGGATGTGTACTTTAATGCAAGTGCAGAAATGTCAATTATGTGTACTCTTCGTGTTTCTCTCTCTCTCAGTGGCGATTTTCTCTCTTAAGCACGATTTTCGTATAGAATAGAAGCACTTTGAATTATGTATTAGTTTTCTTCTAGCATATTCTAGAAGACGTTTTGCACATAGTCTTAATCACAGAATTTTGTCTCAAATTTTCGAGTTTTTTTTTTTTTTTTTTTTTTTTTTTTAAGCTGTTTCCATGGCAACGGCGGCCATTTTGAAAATTTCAAAGACAGATGACAATACAATATAATTTTAACGGGAATGAGGTTAAAATCTGTACAAAAATGTTACTTTGACGTTTTTTACCATATGGGCCCCATGTGCACTTTAAGCGTTATCTCCATGGTAACAGCAGCTATCTTAAAAATTCCAACGGCAATGAATTCTACAGTTTATACTACTGTTTTCTACTTACGGTTTTTTTGGTCGTATCTGTAGCGGTTTATTTTCTATGAATTAATTAAGGATTTATTTTCGTTTTTTTCACGTTTGGACGGTTTCCATGACAACGGTAGCCATTTTGAAAGTTCTCAAGATGGAAGTCACGCCTTCTATCGATGAGTTATTAGTTCTGAAAGTTTTATGTAATTTGGACCATTTTTCGGTTTTTTACATTTTTGCCGTTTCCATGGTAACGGCGGCCATCTTGAACCATTCCATGCTTCCTGCAACTTTGCACATGGGGATTGTCATTATGGTGCAATTTTATAAATACATGTCAAGGCATCTCCGAGAAATCGGCTGGACAAAAAGTGTGGAAGAAAAAATTCGTAGAATAACAATATATCCCCCCTTTTTCAAAGGGGTGACATAATAATACGCAAAGTCGATTGTTCAACAGATAATTAAACGTATTTTGTTTCATAAACTCAGCGTGAAAGATATGTGGATTGGTTGATTGATGGTTTGTGATCATGATTGATCAATCATTGATTGATTAATCGTTTGATTGATTGATTAATCGATTGATAGGCAGTTTGTAAAATGGGAAGGGGACGTTTTTTCCGATATCTGCACTTGACTCATTACTTGTTTGATCTCAAAACTTGATTGATTGATCTCTTATCATGATTTGATCACTTGAATCATGATTTGATTGCTTGATCAATACTTTGTATAGCATAACGTGACACATTTTGCATTGGTTTATTCCTTGTCTATACGTTTTGTGCTGTTCAGTGACAAATATCTGTGAACAATTTTACACGTACAATTGAGAAAAATACTCTATTTCCTGTTTTCTCATCAGAAAAAAATGAATAGCGAATGAGTTATTCTAACACTAGATTTGCCATTGCAAGCAATAGCGGAGGATGTCACCCCGTTCTAGACTTTGTCACAGTAGCAGCAACCAGTTTGAGTGTACCAAAGTCACATGGCACGTAAAGTATACATGCCTTTGACCCCAACCCCCCCCCCCCCCCCTTTCTCTTCTCGTTGACTAAGAGTGATGTCTATATATAGTTGGGGAACTCTTTATAATCTTAAATTAGACACACGCGCGAAGAAGAAAGGTGGTGTCACGTGATACTGAAGTATATTATCGTGGAGTTAGCACATTACTATTCTTTTTAGAGGGGACCTTGGACAGACAACATGTGTATATATTGACGGAGCGGCATACTAACTGTTCATTTTATTCTTCAATATCTCGCGTATCACACGATACATGTATTTTATCTTGTACAATTTAATTACACGCTTATCGATTGATTTCAGCTAATGTGTATATTTTTGCAGGTGTTCAATTAACGGATGTGTACTTTAATGCAAGTGCAGAAATGTCAATTATGTGTACTCTTCGTGTTTCTCTCTCTCTCAGTGGCGATTTTCTCTCTTAAGCACGATTTTCGTATAGAATAGAAGCACTTTGAATTATGTATTAGTTTTCTTCTAGCATATTCTAGAAGACGTTTTGTACATAGTCTTAATCACAGAATTTTGTCTCAAATTTTCGAGTTTTTTTTTTTTTTTTTTTTTTTTTAAGCTGTTTCCATGGCAACGGCGGCCATTTTGAAAATTTCAAAGACAGATGACAATACAATATAATTTTAACGGGAATGAGGTTAAAATCTGTACAAAAATGTTACTTTGACGTTTTTTACCATATGGGCCCCATGTGCACTTTAAGCGTTATCTCCATGGTAACAGCAGCTATCTTAAAAATTCCAACGGCAATGAATTCTACAGTTTATACTACTGTTTTCTACTTACGGTTTTTTTGGTCGTATCTGTAGCGGTTTATTTTCTATGAATTAATTAAGGATTTATTTTCGTTTTTTTCACGTTTGGACGGTTTCCATGACAACGGTAGCCATTTTGAAAGTTCTCAAGATGGAAGTCACGCCTTCTATCGATGAGTTATTAGTTCTGAAAGTTTTATGTAATTTGGACCATTTTTCGGTTTTTTACATTTTTGCCGTTTCCATGGTAACGGCGGCCATCTTGAACCATTCCATGCTTCCTGCAACTTTGCACATGGGGATTGTCATTATGGTGCAATTTTATAAATACATGTCAAGGCATCTCCGAGAAATCGGCTGGACAAAAAGTGTGGAAGAAAAAATTCGTAGAATAACAATATATCCCCCCTTTTTCAAAGGGGTGACATAATAATACGCAAAGTCGATTGTTCAACAGATAATTAAACGTATTTTGTTTCATAAACTCAGCGTGAAAGATATGTGGATTGGTTGATTGATGGTTTGTGATCATGATTGATCAATCATTGATTGATTAATCGTTTGATTGATTGATTAATCGATTGATAGGCAGTTTGTAAAATGGGAAGGGGACGTTTTTTCCGATATCTGCACTTGACTCATTACTTGTTTGATCTCAAAACTTGATTGATTGATCTCTTATCATGATTTGATCACTTGAATCATGATTTGATTGCTTGATCAATACTTTGTATAGCATAACGTGACACATTTTGCATTGGTTTATTCCTTGTCTATACGTTTTGTGCTGTTCAGTGACAAATATCTGTGAACAATTTTACACGTACAATTGAGAAAAATACTCTATTTCCTGTTTTCTCATCAGAAAAAAATGAATAGCGAATGAGTTATTCTAACACTAGATTTGCCATTGCAAGCAATAGCGGAGGATGTCACCCCGTTCTAGACTTTGTCACAGTAGCAGCAACCAGTTTGAGTGTACCAAAGTCACATGGCACGTAAAGTATACATGCCTTTGACCCCAACCCCCCCCCCCCCTTTCTCTTCTCGTTGACTAAGAGTGATGTCTATATATAGTTGGGGAACTCTTTATAATCTTAAATTAGACACACGCGCGAAGAAGAAAGGTGGTGTCACGTGATACTGAAGTATATTATCGTGGAGTTAGCACATTACTATTCTTTTTAGAGGGGACCTTGGACAGACAACATGTGTATATATTGACGGAGCGGCATACTAACTGTTCATTTTATTCTTCAATATCTCGCGTATCACACGATACATGTATTTTATCTTGTACAATTTAATTACACGCTTATCGATTGATTTCAGCTAATGTGTATATTTTTGCAGGTGTTCAATTAACGGATGTGTACTTTAATGCAAGTGCAGAAATGTCAATTATGTGTACTCTTCGTGTTTCTCTCTCTCTCAGTGGCGATTTTCTCTCTTAAGCACGATTTTCGTATAGAATAGAAGCACTTTGAATTATGTATTAGTTTTCTTCTAGCATATTCTAGAAGACGTTTTGCACATAGTCTTAATCACAGAATTTTGTCTCAAATTTTCGAGTTTTTTTTTTTTTTTTTTTTTTTTTTTTAAGCTGTTTCCATGGCAACGGCGGCCATTTTGAAAATTTCAAAGACAGATGACAATACAATATAATTTTAACGGGAATGAGGTTAAAATCTGTACAAAAATGTTACTTTGACGTTTTTTACCATATGGGCCCCATGTGCACTTTAAGCGTTATCTCCATGGTAACAGCAGCTATCTTAAAAATTCCAACGGCAATGAATTCTACAGTTTATACTACTGTTTTCTACTTACGGTTTTTTTGGTCGTATCTGTAGCGGTTTATTTTCTATGAATTAATTAAGGATTTATTTTCGTTTTTTTCACGTTTGGACGGTTTCCATGACAACGGTAGCCATTTTGAAAGTTCTCAAGATGGAAGTCACGCCTTCTATCGATGAGTTATTAGTTCTGAAAGTTTTATGTAATTTGGACCATTTTTCGGTTTTTTACATTTTTGCCGTTTCCATGGTAACGGCGGCCATCTTGAACCATTCCATGCTTCCTGCAACTTTGCACATGGGGATTGTCATTATGGTGCAATTTTATAAATACATGTCAAGGCATCTCCGAGAAATCGGCTGGACAAAAAGTGTGGAAGAAAAAATTCGTAGAATAACAATATATCCCCCCTTTTTCAAAGGGGTGACATAATAATACGCAAAGTCGATTGTTCAACAGATAATTAAACGTATTTTGTTTCATAAACTCAGCGTGAAAGATATGTGGATTGGTTGATTGATGGTTTGTGATCATGATTGATCAATCATTGATTGATTAATCGTTTGATTGATTGATTAATCGATTGATAGGCAGTTTGTAAAATGGGAAGGGGACGTTTTTTCCGATATCTGCACTTGACTCATTACTTGTTTGATCTCAAAACTTGATTGATTGATCTCTTATCATGATTTGATCACTTGAATCATGATTTGATTGCTTGATCAATACTTTGTATAGCATAACGTGACACATTTTGCATTGGTTTATTCCTTGTCTATACGTTTTGTGCTGTTCAGTGACAAATATCTGTGAACAATTTTACACGTACAATTGAGAAAAATACTCTATTTCCTGTTTTCTCATCAGAAAAAAATGAATAGCGAATGAGTTATTCTAACACTAGATTTGCCATTGCAAGCAATAGCGGAGGATGTCACCCCGTTCTAGACTTTGTCACAGTAGCAGCAACCAGTTTGAGTGTACCAAAGTCACATGGCACGTAAAGTATACATGCCTTTGACCCCAACCCCCCCCCCCCCCCTTTCTCTTCTCGTTGACTAAGAGTGATGTCTATATATAGTTGGGGAACTCTTTATAATCTTAAATTAGACACACGCGCGAAGAAGAAAGGTGGTGTCACGTGATACTGAAGTATATTATCGTGGAGTTAGCACATTACTATTCTTTTTAGAGGGGACCTTGGACAGACAACATGTGTATATATTGACGGAGCGGCATACTAACTGTTCATTTTATTCTTCAATATCTCGCGTATCACACGATACATGTATTTTATCTTGTACAATTTAATTACACGCTTATCGATTGATTTCAGCTAATGTGTATATTTTTGCAGGTGTTCAATTAACGGATGTGTACTTTAATGCAAGTGCAGAAATGTCAATTATGTGTACTCTTCGTGTTTCTCTCTCTCTCAGTGGCGATTTTCTCTCTTAAGCACGATTTTCGTATAGAATAGAAGCACTTTGAATTATGTATTAGTTTTCTTCTAGCATATTCTAGAAGACGTTTTGTACATAGTCTTAATCACAGAATTTTGTCTCAAATTTTCGAGTTTTTTTTTTTTTTTTTTTTTTTTTAAGCTGTTTCCATGGCAACGGCGGCCATTTTGAAAATTTCAAAGACAGATGACAATACAATATAATTTTAACGGGAATGAGGTTAAAATCTGTACAAAAATGTTACTTTGACGTTTTTTACCATATGGGCCCCATGTGCACTTTAAGCGTTATCTCCATGGTAACAGCAGCTATCTTAAAAATTCCAACGGCAATGAATTCTACAGTTTATACTACTGTTTTCTACTTACGGTTTTTTTGGTCGTATCTGTAGCGGTTTATTTTCTATGAATTAATTAAGGATTTATTTTCGTTTTTTTCACGTTTGGACGGTTTCCATGACAACGGTAGCCATTTTGAAAGTTCTCAAGATGGAAGTCACGCCTTCTATCGATGAGTTATTAGTTCTGAAAGTTTTATGTAATTTGGACCATTTTTCGGTTTTTTACATTTTTGCCGTTTCCATGGTAACGGCGGCCATCTTGAACCATTCCATGCTTCCTGCAACTTTGCACATGGGGATTGTCATTATGGTGCAATTTTATAAATACATGTCAAGGCATCTCCGAGAAATCGGCTGGACAAAAAGTGTGGAAGAAAAAATTCGTAGAATAACAATATATCCCCCCTTTTTCAAAGGGGTGACATAATAATACGCAAAGTCGATTGTTCAACAGATAATTAAACGTATTTTGTTTCATAAACTCAGCGTGAAAGATATGTGGATTGGTTGATTGATGGTTTGTGATCATGATTGATCAATCATTGATTGATTAATCGTTTGATTGATTGATTAATCGATTGATAGGCAGTTTGTAAAATGGGAAGGGGACGTTTTTTCCGATATCTGCACTTGACTCATTACTTGTTTGATCTCAAAACTTGATTGATTGATCTCTTATCATGATTTGATCACTTGAATCATGATTTGATTGCTTGATCAATACTTTGTATAGCATAACGTGACACATTTTGCATTGGTTTATTCCTTGTCTATACGTTTTGTGCTGTTCAGTGACAAATATCTGTGAACAATTTTACACGTACAATTGAGAAAAATACTCTATTTCCTGTTTTCTCATCAGAAAAAAATGAATAGCGAATGAGTTATTCTAACACTAGATTTGCCATTGCAAGCAATAGCGGAGGATGTCACCCCGTTCTAGACTTTGTCACAGTAGCAGCAACCAGTTTGAGTGTACCAAAGTCACATGGCACGTAAAGTATACATGCCTTTGACCCCAACCCCCCCCCCCCCCTTTCTCTTCTCGTTGACTAAGAGTGATGTCTATATATAGTTGGGGAACTCTTTATAATCTTAAATTAGACACACGCGCGAAGAAGAAAGGTGGTGTCACGTGATACTGAAGTATATTATCGTGGAGTTAGCACATTACTATTCTTTTTAGAGGGGACCTTGGACAGACAACATGTGTATATATTGACGGAGCGGCATACTAACTGTTCATTTTATTCTTCAATATCTCGCGTATCACACGATACATGTATTTTATCTTGTACAATTTAATTACACGCTTATCGATTGATTTCAGCTAATGTGTATATTTTTGCAGGTGTTCAATTAACGGATGTGTACTTTAATGCAAGTGCAGAAATGTCAATTATGTGTACTCTTCGTGTTTCTCTCTCTCTCAGTGGCGATTTTCTCTCTTAAGCACGATTTTCGTATAGAATAGAAGCACTTTGAATTATGTATTAGTTTTCTTCTAGCATATTCTAGAAGACGTTTTGCACATAGTCTTAATCACAGAATTTTGTCTCAAATTTTCGAGTTTTTTTTTTTTTTTTTTTTTTTTTTTTAAGCTGTTTCCATGGCAACGGCGGCCATTTTGAAAATTTCAAAGACAGATGACAATACAATATAATTTTAACGGGAATGAGGTTAAAATCTGTACAAAAATGTTACTTTGACGTTTTTTACCATATGGGCCCCATGTGCACTTTAAGCGTTATCTCCATGGTAACAGCAGCTATCTTAAAAATTCCAACGGCAATGAATTCTACAGTTTATACTACTGTTTTCTACTTACGGTTTTTTTGGTCGTATCTGTAGCGGTTTATTTTCTATGAATTAATTAAGGATTTATTTTCGTTTTTTTCACGTTTGGACGGTTTCCATGACAACGGTAGCCATTTTGAAAGTTCTCAAGATGGAAGTCACGCCTTCTATCGATGAGTTATTAGTTCTGAAAGTTTTATGTAATTTGGACCATTTTTCGGTTTTTTACATTTTTGCCGTTTCCATGGTAACGGCGGCCATCTTGAACCATTCCATGCTTCCTGCAACTTTGCACATGGGGATTGTCATTATGGTGCAATTTTATAAATACATGTCAAGGCATCTCCGAGAAATCGGCTGGACAAAAAGTGTGGAAGAAAAAATTCGTAGAATAACAATATATCCCCCCTTTTTCAAAGGGGTGACATAATAATACGCAAAGTCGATTGTTCAACAGATAATTAAACGTATTTTGTTTCATTAACTCAGCGTGAAAGATATGTGGATTGGTTGATTGATGGTTTGTGATCATGATTGATCAATCATTGATTGATTAATCGTTTGATTGATTGATTAATCGATTGATAGGCAGTTTGTAAAATGGGAAGGGGACGTTTTTTCCGATATCTGCACTTGACTCATTACTTGTTTGATCTCAAAACTTGATTGATTGATCTCTTATCATGATTTGATCACTTGAATCATGATTTGATTGCTTGATCAATACTTTGTATAGCATAACGTGACACATTTTGCATTGGTTTATTCCTTGTCTATACGTTTTGTGCTGTTCAGTGACAAATATCTGTGAACAATTTTACACGTACAATTGAGAAAAATACTCTATTTCCTGTTTTCTCATCAGAAAAAAATGAATAGCGAATGAGTTATTCTAACACTAGATTTGCCATTGCAAGCAATAGCGGAGGATGTCACCCCGTTCTAGACTTTGTCACAGTAGCAGCAACCAGTTTGAGTGTACCAAAGTCACATGGCACGTAAAGTATACATGCCTTTGACCCCAACCCCCCCCCCCCCCCCCTTTCTCTTCTCGTTGACTAAGAGTGATGTCTATATATAGTTGGGGAACTCTTTATAATCTTAAATTAGACACACGCGCGAAGAAGAAAGGTGGTGTCACGTGATACTGAAGTATATTATCGTGGAGTTAGCACATTACTATTCTTTTTAGAGGGGACCTTGGACAGACAACATGTGTATATATTGACGGAGCGGCATACTAACTGTTCATTTTATTCTTCAATATCTCGCGTATCACACGATACATGTATTTTATCTTGTACAATTTAATTACACGCTTATCGATTGATTTCAGCTAATGTGTATATTTTTGCAGGTGTTCAATTAACGGATGTGTACTTTAATGCAAGTGCAGAAATGTCAATTATGTGTACTCTTCGTGTTTCTCTCTCTCTCAGTGGCGATTTTCTCTCTTAAGCACGATTTTCGTATAGAATAGAAGCACTTTGAATTATGTATTAGTTTTCTTCTAGCATATTCTAGAAGACGTTTTGCACATAGTCTTAATCACAGAATTTTGTCTCAAATTTTCGAGTTTTTTTTTTTTTTTTTTTTTTTTTTAAGCTGTTTCCATGGCAACGGCGGCCATTTTGAAAATTTCAAAGACAGATGACAATACAATATAATTTTAACGGGAATGAGGTTAAAATCTGTACAAAAATGTTACTTTGACGTTTTTTACCATATGGGCCCCATGTGCACTTTAAGCGTTATCTCCATGGTAACAGCAGCTATCTTAAAAATTCCAACGGCAATGAATTCTACAGTTTATACTACTGTTTTCTACTTACGGTTTTTTTGGTCGTATCTGTAGCGGTTTATTTTCTATGAATTAATTAAGGATTTATTTTCGTTTTTTTCACGTTTGGACGGTTTCCATGACAACGGTAGCCATTTTGAAAGTTCTCAAGATGGAAGTCACGCCTTCTATCGATGAGTTATTAGTTCTGAAAGTTTTATGTAATTTGGACCATTTTTCGGTTTTTTACATTTTTGCCGTTTCCATGGTAACGGCGGCCATCTTGAACCATTCCATGCTTCCTGCAACTTTGCACATGGGGATTGTCATTATGGTGCAATTTTATAAATACATGTCAAGGCATCTCCGAGAAATCGGCTGGACAAAAAGTGTGGAAGAAAAAATTCGTAGAATAACAATATATCCCCCCTTTTTCAAAGGGGTGACATAATAATACGCAAAGTCGATTGTTCAACAGATAATTAAACGTATTTTGTTTCATTAACTCAGCGTGAAAGATATGTGGATTGGTTGATTGATGGTTTGTGATCATGATTGATCAATCATTGATTGATTAATCGTTTGATTGATTGATTAATCGATTGATAGGCAGTTTGTAAAATGGGAAGGGGACGTTTTTTCCGATATCTGCACTTGACTCATTACTTGTTTGATCTCAAAACTTGATTGATTGATCTCTTATCATGATTTGATCACTTGAATCATGATTTGATTGCTTGATCAATACTTTGTATAGCATAACGTGACACATTTTGCATTGGTTTATTCCTTGTCTATACGTTTTGTGCTGTTCAGTGACAAATATCTGTGAACAATTTTACACGTACAATTGAGAAAAATACTCTATTTCCTGTTTTCTCATCAGAAAAAAATGAATAGCGAATGAGTTATTCTAACACTAGATTTGCCATTGCAAGCAATAGCGGAGGATGTCACCCCGTTCTAGACTTTGTCACAGTAGCAGCAACCAGTTTGAGTGTACCAAAGTCACATGGCACGTAAAGTATACATGCCTTTGACCCCAACCCCCCCCCCCCCCTTTCTCTTCTCGTTGACTAAGAGTGATGTCTATATATAGTTGGGGAACTCTTTATAATCTTAAATTAGACACACGCGCGAAGAAGAAAGGTGGTGTCACGTGATACTGAAGTATATTATCGTGGAGTTAGCACATTACTATTCTTTTTAGAGGGGACCTTGGACAGACAACATGTGTATATATTGACGGAGCGGCATACTAACTGTTCATTTTATTCTTCAATATCTCGCGTATCACACGATACATGTATTTTATCTTGTACAATTTAATTACACGCTTATCGATTGATTTCAGCTAATGTGTATATTTTTGCAGGTGTTCAATTAACGGATGTGTACTTTAATGCAAGTGCAGAAATGTCAATTATGTGTACTCTTCGTGTTTCTCTCTCTCTCAGTGGCGATTTTCTCTCTTAAGCACGATTTTCGTATAGAATAGAAGCACTTTGAATTATGTATTAGTTTTCTTCTAGCATATTCTAGAAGACGTTTTGCACATAGTCTTAATCACAGAATTTTGTCTCAAATTTTCGAGTTTTTTTTTTTTTTTTTTTTTTTTTTTTAAGCTGTTTCCATGGCAACGGCGGCCATTTTGAAAATTTCAAAGACAGATGACAATACAATATAATTTTAACGGGAATGAGGTTAAAATCTGTACAAAAATGTTACTTTGACGTTTTTTACCATATGGGCCCCATGTGCACTTTAAGCGTTATCTCCATGGTAACAGCAGCTATCTTAAAAATTCCAACGGCAATGAATTCTACAGTTTATACTACTGTTTTCTACTTACGGTTTTTTTGGTCGTATCTGTAGCGGTTTATTTTCTATGAATTAATTAAGGATTTATTTTCGTTTTTTTCACGTTTGGACGGTTTCCATGACAACGGTAGCCATTTTGAAAGTTCTCAAGATGGAAGTCACGCCTTCTATCGATGAGTTATTAGTTCTGAAAGTTTTATGTAATTTGGACCATTTTTCGGTTTTTTACATTTTTGCCGTTTCCATGGTAACGGCGGCCATCTTGAACCATTCCATGCTTCCTGCAACTTTGCACATGGGGATTGTCATTATGGTGCAATTTTATAAATACATGTCAAGGCATCTCCGAGAAATCGGCTGGACAAAAAGTGTGGAAGAAAAAATTCGTAGAATAACAATATATCCCCCCTTTTTCAAAGGGGTGACATAATAATACGCAAAGTCGATTGTTCAACAGATAATTAAACGTATTTTGTTTCATAAACTCAGCGTGAAAGATATGTGGATTGGTTGATTGATGGTTTGTGATCATGATTGATCAATCATTGATTGATTAATCGTTTGATTGATTGATTAATCGATTGATAGGCAGTTTGTAAAATGGGAAGGGGACGTTTTTTCCGATATCTGCACTTGACTCATTACTTGTTTGATCTCAAAACTTGATTGATTGATCTCTTATCATGATTTGATCACTTGAATCATGATTTGATTGCTTGATCAATACTTTGTATAGCATAACGTGACACATTTTGCATTGGTTTATTCCTTGTCTATACGTTTTGTGCTGTTCAGTGACAAATATCTGTGAACAATTTTACACGTACAATTGAGAAAAATACTCTATTTCCTGTTTTCTCATCAGAAAAAAATGAATAGCGAATGAGTTATTCTAACACTAGATTTGCCATTGCAAGCAATAGCGGAGGATGTCACCCCGTTCTAGACTTTGTCACAGTAGCAGCAACCAGTTTGAGTGTACCAAAGTCACATGGCACGTAAAGTATACATGCCTTTGACCCCAACCCCCCCCCCCCCCCTTTCTCTTCTCGTTGACTAAGAGTGATGTCTATATATAGTTGGGGAACTCTTTATAATCTTAAATTAGACACACGCGCGAAGAAGAAAGGTGGTGTCACGTGATACTGAAGTATATTATCGTGGAGTTAGCACATTACTATTCTTTTTAGAGGGGACCTTGGACAGACAACATGTGTATATATTGACGGAGCGGCATACTAACTGTTCATTTTATTCTTCAATATCTCGCGTATCACACGATACATGTATTTTATCTTGTACAATTTAATTACACGCTTATCGATTGATTTCAGCTAATGTGTATATTTTTGCAGGTGTTCAATTAACGGATGTGTACTTTAATGCAAGTGCAGAAATGTCAATTATGTGTACTCTTCGTGTTTCTCTCTCTCTCAGTGGCGATTTTCTCTCTTAAGCACGATTTTCGTATAGAATAGAAGCACTTTGAATTATGTATTAGTTTTCTTCTAGCATATTCTAGAAGACGTTTTGCACATAGTCTTAATCACAGAATTTTGTCTCAAATTTTCGAGTTTTTTTTTTTTTTTTTTTTTTTTTTTAAGCTGTTTCCATGGCAACGGCGGCCATTTTGAAAATTTCAAAGACAGATGACAATACAATATAATTTTAACGGGAATGAGGTTAAAATCTGTACAAAAATGTTACTTTGACGTTTTTTACCATATGGGCCCCATGTGCACTTTAAGCGTTATCTCCATGGTAACAGCAGCTATCTTAAAAATTCCAACGGCAATGAATTCTACAGTTTATACTACTGTTTTCTACTTACGGTTTTTTTGGTCGTATCTGTAGCGGTTTATTTTCTATGAATTAATTAAGGATTTATTTTCGTTTTTTTCACGTTTGGACGGTTTCCATGACAACGGTAGCCATTTTGAAAGTTCTCAAGATGGAAGTCACGCCTTCTATCGATGAGTTATTAGTTCTGAAAGTTTTATGTAATTTGGACCATTTTTCGGTTTTTTACATTTTTGCCGTTTCCATGGTAACGGCGGCCATCTTGAACCATTCCATGCTTCCTGCAACTTTGCACATGGGGATTGTCATTATGGTGCAATTTTATAAATACATGTCAAGGCATCTCCGAGAAATCGGCTGGACAAAAAGTGTGGAAGAAAAAATTCGTAGAATAACAATATATCCCCCCTTTTTCAAAGGGGTGACATAATAATACGCAAAGTCGATTGTTCAACAGATAATTAAACGTATTTTGTTTCATAAACTCAGCGTGAAAGATATGTGGATTGGTTGATTGATGGTTTGTGATCATGATTGATCAATCATTGATTGATTAATCGTTTGATTGATTGATTAATCGATTGATAGGCAGTTTGTAAAATGGGAAGGGGACGTTTTTTCCGATATCTGCACTTGACTCATTACTTGTTTGATCTCAAAACTTGATTGATTGATCTCTTATCATGATTTGATCACTTGAATCATGATTTGATTGCTTGATCAATACTTTGTATAGCATAACGTGACACATTTTGCATTGGTTTATTCCTTGTCTATACGTTTTGTGCTGTTCAGTGACAAATATCTGTGAACAATTTTACACGTACAATTGAGAAAAATACTCTATTTCCTGTTTTCTCATCAGAAAAAAATGAATAGCGAATGAGTTATTCTAACACTAGATTTGCCATTGCAAGCAATAGCGGAGGATGTCACCCCGTTCTAGACTTTGTCACAGTAGCAGCAACCAGTTTGAGTGTACCAAAGTCACATGGCACGTAAAGTATACATGCCTTTGACCCCCCCCCCCCCCCCTTTCTCTTCTCGTTGACTAAGAGTGATGTCTATATATAGTTGGGGAACTCTTTATAATCTTAAATTAGACACACGCGCGAAGAAGAAAGGTGGTGTCACGTGATACTGAAGTATATTATCGTGGAGTTAGCACATTACTATTCTTTTTAGAGGGGACCTTGGACAGACAACATGTGTATATATTGACGGAGCGGCATACTAACTGTTCATTTTATTCTTCAATATCTCGCGTATCACACGATACATGTATTTTATCTTGTACAATTTAATTACACGCTTATCGATTGATTTCAGCTAATGTGTATATT
>NC_086378.1:234244-254264 GCF_036588685.1 Mytilus trossulus | reverse complement strand
CTACGAATTTTTTCTTCCACACTTTTTGTCCAGCCGATTTCTCGGAGATGCCTTGACATGTATTTATAAAATTGCACCATAATGACAATCCCCATGTGCAAAGTTGCAGGAAGCATGGAATGGTTCAAGATGGCCGCCGTTACCATGGAAACGGCAAAAATGTAAAAAACCGAAAAATGGTCCAAATTACATAAAACTTTCAGAACTAATAACTCATCGATAGAAGGCGTGACTTCCATCTTGAGAACTTTCAAAATGGCTACCGTTGTCATGGAAACCGTCCAAACGTGAAAAAAACGAAAATAAATCCTTAATTAATTCATAGAAAATAAACCGCTACAGATACGACCAAAAAAACCGTAAGTAGAAAACAGTAGTATAAACTGTAGAATTCATTGCCGTTGGAATTTTTAAGATAGCTGCTGTTACCATGGAGATAACGCTTAAAGTGCACATGGGGCCCATATGGTAAAAAACGTCAAAGTAACATTTTTGTACAGATTTTAACCTCATTCCCGTTAAAATTATATTGTATTGTCATCTGTCTTTGAAATTTTCAAAATGGCCGCCGTTGCCATGGAAACAGCTTAAAAAAAAAAAAAAAAAAAAAAAAAAAACTCGAAAATTTGAGACAAAATTCTGTGATTAAGACTATGTGCAAAACGTCTTCTAGAATATGCTAGAAGAAAACTAATACATAATTCAAAGTGCTTCTATTCTATACGAAAATCGTGCTTAAGAGAGAAAATCGCCACTGAGAGAGAGAGAAACACGAAGAGTACACATAATTGACATTTCTGCACTTGCATTAAAGTACACATCCGTTAATTGAACACCTGCAAAAATATACACATTAGCTGAAATCAATCGATAAGCGTGTAATTAAATTGTACAAGATAAAATACATGTATCGTGTGATACGCGAGATATTGAAGAATAAAATGAACAGTTAGTATGCCGCTCCGTCAATATATACACATGTTGTCTGTCCAAGGTCCCCTCTAAAAAGAATAGTAATGTGCTAACTCCACGATAATATACTTCAGTATCACGTGACACCACCTTTCTTCTTCGCGCGTGTGTCTAATTTAAGATTATAAAGAGTTCCCCAACTATATATAGACATCACTCTTAGTCAACGAGAAGAGAAAGGGGGGGGGGGGGGGGGGGGGGGGTCAAAGGCATGTATACTTTACGTGCCATGTGACTTTGGTACACTCAAACTGGTTGCTGCTACTGTGACAAAGTCTAGAACGGGGTGACATCCTCCGCTATTGCTTGCAATGACAAATCTAGTGTTAGAATAACTCATTCGCTATTCATTTTTTTCTGATGAGAAAACAGGAAATAGAGTATTTTTCTCAATTGTACGTGTAAAATTGTTCACAGATATTTGTCACTGAACAGCACAAAACGTATAGACAAGGAATAAACCAATGCAAAATGTGTCACGTTATGCTATACAAAGTATTGATCAAGCAATCAAATCATGATTCAAGTGATCAAATCATGATAAGAGATCAATCAATCAAGTTTTGAGATCAAACAAGTAATGAGTCAAGTGCAGATATCGGAAAAAACGTCCCCTTCCCATTTTACAAACTGCCTATCAATCGATTAATCAATCAATCAAACGATTAATCAATCAATGATTGATCAATCATGATCACAAACCATCAATCAACCAATCCACATATCTTTCACGCTGAGTTTATGAAACAAAATACGTTTAATTATCTGTTGAACAATCGACTTTGCGTATTATTATGTCACCCCTTTGAAAAAGGGGGGATATATTGTTATTCTACGAATTTTTTCTTCCACACTTTTTGTCCAGCCGATTTCTCGGAGATGCCTTGACATGTATTTATAAAATTGCACCATAATGACAATCCCCATGTGCAAAGTTGCAGGAAGCATGGAATGGTTCAAGATGGCCGCCGTTACCATGGAAACGGCAAAAATGTAAAAAACCGAAAAATGGTCCAAATTACATAAAACTTTCAGAACTAATAACTCATCGATAGAAGGCGTGACTTCCATCTTGAGAACTTTCAAAATGGCTACCGTTGTCATGGAAACCGTCCAAACGTGAAAAAAACGAAAATAAATCCTTAATTAATTCATAGAAAATAAACCGCTACAGATACGACCAAAAAAACCGTAAGTAGAAAACAGTAGTATAAACTGTAGAATTCATTGCCGTTGGAATTTTTAAGATAGCTGCTGTTACCATGGAGATAACGCTTAAAGTGCACATGGGGCCCATATGGTAAAAAACGTCAAAGTAACATTTTTGTACAGATTTTAACCTCATTCCCGTTAAAATTATATTGTATTGTCATCTGTCTTTGAAATTTTCAAAATGGCCGCCGTTGCCATGGAAACAGCTTAAAAAAAAAAAAAAAAAAAAAAAAAAAACTCGAAAATTTGAGACAAAATTCTGTGATTAAGACTATGTGCAAAACGTCTTCTAGAATATGCTAGAAGAAAACTAATACATAATTCAAAGTGCTTCTATTCTATACGAAAATCGTGCTTAAGAGAGAAAATCGCCACTGAGAGAGAGAGAAACACGAAGAGTACACATAATTGACATTTCTGCACTTGCATTAAAGTACACATCCGTTAATTGAACACCTGCAAAAATATACACATTAGCTGAAATCAATCGATAAGCGTGTAATTAAATTGTACAAGATAAAATACATGTATCGTGTGATACGCGAGATATTGAAGAATAAAATGAACAGTTAGTATGCCGCTCCGTCAATATATACACATGTTGTCTGTCCAAGGTCCCCTCTAAAAAGAATAGTAATGTGCTAACTCCACGATAATATACTTCAGTATCACGTGACACCACCTTTCTTCTTCGCGCGTGTGTCTAATTTAAGATTATAAAGAGTTCCCCAACTATATATAGACATCACTCTTAGTCAACGAGAAGAGAAAGGGGGGGGGGGGGGGGGGGGGGGGGGGTTGGGGTCAAAGGCATGTATACTTTACGTGCCATGTGACTTTGGTACACTCAAACTGGTTGCTGCTACTGTGACAAAGTCTAGAACGGGGTGACATCCTCCGCTATTGCTTGCAATGGCAAATCTAGTGTTAGAATAACTCATTCGCTATTCATTTTTTTCTGATGAGAAAACAGGAAATAGAGTATTTTTCTCAATTGTACGTGTAAAATTGTTCACAGATATTTGTCACTGAACAGCACAAAACGTATAGACAAGGAATAAACCAATGCAAAATGTGTCACGTTATGCTATACAAAGTATTGATCAAGCAATCAAATCATGATTCAAGTGATCAAATCATGATAAGAGATCAATCAATCAAGTTTTGAGATCAAACAAGTAATGAGTCAAGTGCAGATATCGGAAAAAACGTCCCCTTCCCATTTTACAAACTGCCTATCAATCGATTAATCAATCAATCAAACGATTAATCAATCAATGATTGATCAATCATGATCACAAACCATCAATCAACCAATCCACATATCTTTCACGCTGAGTTTATGAAACAAAATACGTTAATTATCTGTTGAACAATCGACTTTGCGTATTATTATGTCACCCCTTTGAAAAAGGGGGGATATATTGTTATTCTACGAATTTTTTCTTCCACACTTTTTGTCCAGCCGATTTCTCGGAGATGCCTTGACATGTATTTATAAAATTGCACCATAATGACAATCCCCATGTGCAAAGTTGCAGGAAGCATGGAATGGTTCAAGATGGCCGCCGTTACCATGGAAACGGCAAAAATGTAAAAAACCGAAAAATGGTCCAAATTACATAAAACTTTCAGAACTAATAACTCATCGATAGAAGGCGTGACTTCCATCTTGAGAACTTTCAAAATGGCTACCGTTGTCATGGAAACCGTCCAAACGTGAAAAAAACGAAAATAAATCCTTAATTAATTCATAGAAAATAAACCGCTACAGATACGACCAAAAAAACCGTAAGTAGAAAACAGTAGTATAAACTGTAGAATTCATTGCCGTTGGAATTTTTAAGATAGCTGCTGTTACCATGGAGATAACGCTTAAAGTGCACATGGGGCCCATATGGTAAAAAACGTCAAAGTAACATTTTTGTACAGATTTTAACCTCATTCCCGTTAAAATTATATTGTATTGTCATCTGTCTTTGAAATTTTCAAAATGGCCGCCGTTGCCATGGAAACAGCTTAAAAAAAAAAAAAAAAAAAAAAAAAAAACTCGAAAATTTGAGACAAAATTCTGTGATTAAGACTATGTGCAAAACGTCTTCTAGAATATGCTAGAAGAAAACTAATACATAATTCAAAGTGCTTCTATTCTATACGAAAATCGTGCTTAAGAGAGAAAATCGCCACTGAGAGAGAGAGAAACACGAAGAGTACACATAATTGACATTTCTGCACTTGCATTAAAGTACACATCCGTTAATTGAACACCTGCAAAAATATACACATTAGCTGAAATCAATCGATAAGCGTGTAATTAAATTGTACAAGATAAAATACATGTATCGTGTGATACGCGAGATATTGAAGAATAAAATGAACAGTTAGTATGCCGCTCCGTCAATATATACACATGTTGTCTGTCCAAGGTCCCCTCTAAAAAGAATAGTAATGTGCTAACTCCACGATAATATACTTCAGTATCACGTGACACCACCTTTCTTCTTCGCGCGTGTGTCTAATTTAAGATTATAAAGAGTTCCCCAACTATATATAGACATCACTCTTAGTCAACGAGAAGAGAAAGGGGGGGGGGGGGGGGTTGGGGTCAAAGGCATGTATACTTTACGTGCCATGTGACTTTGGTACACTCAAACTGGTTGCTGCTACTGTGACAAAGTCTAGAACGGGGTGACATCCTCCGCTATTGCTTGCAATGGCAAATCTAGTGTTAGAATAACTCATTCGCTATTCATTTTTTTCTGATGAGAAAACAGGAAATAGAGTATTTTTCTCAATTGTACGTGTAAAATTGTTCACAGATATTTGTCACTGAACAGCACAAAACGTATAGACAAGGAATAAACCAATGCAAAATGTGTCACGTTATGCTATACAAAGTATTGATCAAGCAATCAAATCATGATTCAAGTGATCAAATCATGATAAGAGATCAATCAATCAAGTTTTGAGATCAAACAAGTAATGAGTCAAGTGCAGATATCGGAAAAAACGTCCCCTTCCCATTTTACAAACTGCCTATCAATCGATTAATCAATCAATCAAACGATTAATCAATCAATGATTGATCAATCATGATCACAAACCATCAATCAACCAATCCACATATCTTTCACGCTGAGTTTATGAAACAAAATACGTTTAATTATCTGTTGAACAATCGACTTTGCGTATTATTATGTCACCCCTTTGAAAAAGGGGGGATATATTGTTATTCTACGAATTTTTTCTTCCACACTTTTTGTCCAGCCGATTTCTCGGAGATGCCTTGACATGTATTTATAAAATTGCACCATAATGACAATCCCCATGTGCAAAGTTGCAGGAAGCATGGAATGGTTCAAGATGGCCGCCGTTACCATGGAAACGGCAAAAATGTAAAAAACCGAAAAATGGTCCAAATTACATAAAACTTTCAGAACTAATAACTCATCGATAGAAGGCGTGACTTCCATCTTGAGAACTTTCAAAATGGCTACCGTTGTCATGGAAACCGTCCAAACGTGAAAAAAACGAAAATAAATCCTTAATTAATTCATAGAAAATAAACCGCTACAGATACGACCAAAAAAACCGTAAGTAGAAAACAGTAGTATAAACTGTAGAATTCATTGCCGTTGGAATTTTTAAGATAGCTGCTGTTACCATGGAGATAACGCTTAAAGTGCACATGGGGCCCATATGGTAAAAAACGTCAAAGTAACATTTTTGTACAGATTTTAACCTCATTCCCGTTAAAATTATATTGTATTGTCATCTGTCTTTGAAATTTTCAAAATGGCCGCCGTTGCCATGGAAACAGCTTAAAAAAAAAAAAAAAAAAAAAAAAAAAACTCGAAAATTTGAGACAAAATTCTGTGATTAAGACTATGTGCAAAACGTCTTCTAGAATATGCTAGAAGAAAACTAATACATAATTCAAAGTGCTTCTATTCTATACGAAAATCGTGCTTAAGAGAGAAAATCGCCACTGAGAGAGAGAGAAACACGAAGAGTACACATAATTGACATTTCTGCACTTGCATTAAAGTACACATCCGTTAATTGAACACCTGCAAAAATATACACATTAGCTGAAATCAATCGATAAGCGTGTAATTAAATTGTACAAGATAAAATACATGTATCGTGTGATACGCGAGATATTGAAGAATAAAATGAACAGTTAGTATGCCGCTCCGTCAATATATACACATGTTGTCTGTCCAAGGTCCCCTCTAAAAAGAATAGTAATGTGCTAACTCCACGATAATATACTTCAGTATCACGTGACACCACCTTTCTTCTTCGCGCGTGTGTCTAATTTAAGATTATAAAGAGTTCCCCAACTATATATAGACATCACTCTTAGTCAACGAGAAGAGAAAGGGGGGGGGGGGGGGGGTTGGGGTCAAAGGCATGTATACTTTACGTGCCATGTGACTTTGGTACACTCAAACTGGTTGCTGCTACTGTGACAAAGTCTAGAACGGGGTGACATCCTCCGCTATTGCTTGCAATGGCAAATCTAGTGTTAGAATAACTCATTCGCTATTCATTTTTTTCTGATGAGAAAACAGGAAATAGAGTATTTTTCTCAATTGTACGTGTAAAATTGTTCACAGATATTTGTCACTGAACAGCACAAAACGTATAGACAAGGAATAAACCAATGCAAAATGTGTCACGTTATGCTATACAAAGTATTGATCAAGCAATCAAATCATGATTCAAGTGATCAAATCATGATAAGAGATCAATCAATCAAGTTTTGAGATCAAACAAGTAATGAGTCAAGTGCAGATATCGGAAAAAACGTCCCCTTCCCATTTTACAAACTGCCTATCAATCGATTAATCAATCAATCAAACGATTAATCAATCAATGATTGATCAATCATGATCACAAACCATCAATCAACCAATCCACATATCTTTCACGCTGAGTTTATGAAACAAAATACGTTTAATTATCTGTTGAACAATCGACTTTGCGTATTATTATGTCACCCCTTTGAAAAAGGGGGGATATATTGTTATTCTACGAATTTTTTCTTCCACACTTTTTGTCCAGCCGATTTCTCGGAGATGCCTTGACATGTATTTATAAAATTGCACCATAATGACAATCCCCATGTGCAAAGTTGCAGGAAGCATGGAATGGTTCAAGATGGCCGCCGTTACCATGGAAACGGCAAAAATGTAAAAAACCGAAAAATGGTCCAAATTACATAAAACTTTCAGAACTAATAACTCATCGATAGAAGGCGTGACTTCCATCTTGAGAACTTTCAAAATGGCTACCGTTGTCATGGAAACCGTCCAAACGTGAAAAAAACGAAAATAAATCCTTAATTAATTCATAGAAAATAAACCGCTACAGATACGACCAAAAAAACCGTAAGTAGAAAACAGTAGTATAAACTGTAGAATTCATTGCCGTTGGAATTTTTAAGATAGCTGCTGTTACCATGGAGATAACGCTTAAAGTGCACATGGGGCCCATATGGTAAAAAACGTCAAAGTAACATTTTTGTACAGATTTTAACCTCATTCCCGTTAAAATTATATTGTATTGTCATCTGTCTTTGAAATTTTCAAAATGGCCGCCGTTGCCATGGAAACAGCTTAAAAAAAAAAAAAAAAAAAAAAAAAAAACTCGAAAATTTGAGACAAAATTCTGTGATTAAGACTATGTGCAAAACGTCTTCTAGAATATGCTAGAAGAAAACTAATACATAATTCAAAGTGCTTCTATTCTATACGAAAATCGTGCTTAAGAGAGAAAATCGCCACTGAGAGAGAGAGAAACACGAAGAGTACACATAATTGACATTTCTGCACTTGCATTAAAGTACACATCCGTTAATTGAACACCTGCAAAAATATACACATTAGCTGAAATCAATCGATAAGCGTGTAATTAAATTGTACAAGATAAAATACATGTATCGTGTGATACGCGAGATATTGAAGAATAAAATGAACAGTTAGTATGCCGCTCCGTCAATATATACACATGTTGTCTGTCCAAGGTCCCCTCTAAAAAGAATAGTAATGTGCTAACTCCACGATAATATACTTCAGTATCACGTGACACCACCTTTCTTCTTCGCGCGTGTGTCTAATTTAAGATTATAAAGAGTTCCCCAACTATATATAGACATCACTCTTAGTCAACGAGAAGAGAAAGGGGGGGGGGGGGGGGGGGGGTTGGGGTCAAAGGCATGTATACTTTACGTGCCATGTGACTTTGGTACACTCAAACTGGTTGCTGCTACTGTGACAAAGTCTAGAACGGGGTGACATCCTCCGCTATTGCTTGCAATGGCAAATCTAGTGTTAGAATAACTCATTCGCTATTCATTTTTTTCTGATGAGAAAACAGGAAATAGAGTATTTTTCTCAATTGTACGTGTAAAATTGTTCACAGATATTTGTCACTGAACAGCACAAAACGTATAGACAAGGAATAAACCAATGCAAAATGTGTCACGTTATGCTATACAAAGTATTGATCAAGCAATCAAATCATGATTCAAGTGATCAAATCATGATAAGAGATCAATCAATCAAGTTTTGAGATCAAACAAGTAATGAGTCAAGTGCAGATATCGGAAAAAACGTCCCCTTCCCATTTTACAAACTGCCTATCAATCGATTAATCAATCAATCAAACGATTAATCAATCAATGATTGATCAATCATGATCACAAACCATCAATCAACCAATCCACATATCTTTCACGCTGAGTTTATGAAACAAAATACGTTTAATTATCTGTTGAACAATCGACTTTGCGTATTATTATGTCACCCCTTTGAAAAAGGGGGGATATATTGTTATTCTACGAATTTTTTCTTCCACACTTTTTGTCCAGCCGATTTCTCGGAGATGCCTTGACATGTATTTATAAAATTGCACCATAATGACAATCCCCATGTGCAAAGTTGCAGGAAGCATGGAATGGTTCAAGATGGCCGCCGTTACCATGGAAACGGCAAAAATGTAAAAAACCGAAAAATGGTCCAAATTACATAAAACTTTCAGAACTAATAACTCATCGATAGAAGGCGTGACTTCCATCTTGAGAACTTTCAAAATGGCTACCGTTGTCATGGAAACCGTCCAAACGTGAAAAAAACGAAAATAAATCCTTAATTAATTCATAGAAAATAAACCGCTACAGATACGACCAAAAAAACCGTAAGTAGAAAACAGTAGTATAAACTGTAGAATTCATTGCCGTTGGAATTTTTAAGATAGCTGCTGTTACCATGGAGATAACGCTTAAAGTGCACATGGGGCCCATATGGTAAAAAACGTCAAAGTAACATTTTTGTACAGATTTTAACCTCATTCCCGTTAAAATTATATTGTATTGTCATCTGTCTTTGAAATTTTCAAAATGGCCGCCGTTGCCATGGAAACAGCTTAAAAAAAAAAAAAAAAAAAAAAAAAAAACTCGAAAATTTGAGACAAAATTCTGTGATTAAGACTATGTGCAAAACGTCTTCTAGAATATGCTAGAAGAAAACTAATACATAATTCAAAGTGCTTCTATTCTATACGAAAATCGTGCTTAAGAGAGAAAATCGCCACTGAGAGAGAGAGAAACACGAAGAGTACACATAATTGACATTTCTGCACTTGCATTAAAGTACACATCCGTTAATTGAACACCTGCAAAAATATACACATTAGCTGAAATCAATCGATAAGCGTGTAATTAAATTGTACAAGATAAAATACATGTATCGTGTGATACGCGAGATATTGAAGAATAAAATGAACAGTTAGTATGCCGCTCCGTCAATATATACACATGTTGTCTGTCCAAGGTCCCCTCTAAAAAGAATAGTAATGTGCTAACTCCACGATAATATACTTCAGTATCACGTGACACCACCTTTCTTCTTCGCGCGTGTGTCTAATTTAAGATTATAAAGAGTTCCCCAACTATATATAGACATCACTCTTAGTCAACGAGAAGAGAAAGGGGGGGGGGGGGGTTGGGGTCAAAGGCATGTATACTTTACGTGCCATGTGACTTTGGTACACTCAAACTGGTTGCTGCTACTGTGACAAAGTCTAGAACGGGGTGACATCCTCCGCTATTGCTTGCAATGGCAAATCTAGTGTTAGAATAACTCATTCGCTATTCATTTTTTTCTGATGAGAAAACAGGAAATAGAGTATTTTTCTCAATTGTACGTGTAAAATTGTTCACAGATATTTGTCACTGAACAGCACAAAACGTATAGACAAGGAATAAACCAATGCAAAATGTGTCACGTTATGCTATACAAAGTATTGATCAAGCAATCAAATCATGATTCAAGTGATCAAATCATGATAAGAGATCAATCAATCAAGTTTTGAGATCAAACAAGTAATGAGTCAAGTGCAGATATCGGAAAAAACGTCCCCTTCCCATTTTACAAACTGCCTATCAATCGATTAATCAATCAATCAAACGATTAATCAATCAATGATTGATCAATCATGATCACAAACCATCAATCAACCAATCCACATATCTTTCACGCTGAGTTTATGAAACAAAATACGTTTAATTATCTGTTGAACAATCGACTTTGCGTATTATTATGTCACCCCTTTGAAAAAGGGGGGATATATTGTTATTCTACGAATTTTTTCTTCCACACTTTTTGTCCAGCCGATTTCTCGGAGATGCCTTGACATGTATTTATAAAATTGCACCATAATGACAATCCCCATGTGCAAAGTTGCAGGAAGCATGGAATGGTTCAAGATGGCCGCCGTTACCATGGAAACGGCAAAAATGTAAAAAACCGAAAAATGGTCCAAATTACATAAAACTTTCAGAACTAATAACTCATCGATAGAAGGCGTGACTTCCATCTTGAGAACTTTCAAAATGGCTACCGTTGTCATGGAAACCGTCCAAACGTGAAAAAAACGAAAATAAATCCTTAATTAATTCATAGAAAATAAACCGCTACAGATACGACCAAAAAAACCGTAAGTAGAAAACAGTAGTATAAACTGTAGAATTCATTGCCGTTGGAATTTTTAAGATAGCTGCTGTTACCATGGAGATAACGCTTAAAGTGCACATGGGGCCCATATGGTAAAAAACGTCAAAGTAACATTTTTGTACAGATTTTAACCTCATTCCCGTTAAAATTATATTGTATTGTCATCTGTCTTTGAAATTTTCAAAATGGCCGCCGTTGCCATGGAAACAGCTTAAAAAAAAAAAAAAAAAAAAAAAAAAAACTCGAAAATTTGAGACAAAATTCTGTGATTAAGACTATGTGCAAAACGTCTTCTAGAATATGCTAGAAGAAAACTAATACATAATTCAAAGTGCTTCTATTCTATACGAAAATCGTGCTTAAGAGAGAAAATCGCCACTGAGAGAGAGAGAAACACGAAGAGTACACATAATTGACATTTCTGCACTTGCATTAAAGTACACATCCGTTAATTGAACACCTGCAAAAATATACACATTAGCTGAAATCAATCGATAAGCGTGTAATTAAATTGTACAAGATAAAATACATGTATCGTGTGATACGCGAGATATTGAAGAATAAAATGAACAGTTAGTATGCAGCTCCGTCAATATATACACATGTTGTCTGTCCAAGGTCCCCTCTAAAAAGAATAGTAATGTGCTAACTCCACGATAATATACTTCAGTATCACGTGACACCACCTTTCTTCTTCGCGCGTGTGTCTAATTTAAGATTATAAAGAGTTCCCCAACTATATATAGACATCACTCTTAGTCAACGAGAAGAGAAAGGGGGGGGGGGGGGGGGGGGTCAAAGGCATGTATACTTTACGTGCCATGTGACTTTGGTACACTCAAACTGGTTGCTGCTACTGTGACAAAGTCTAGAACGGGGTGACATCCTCCGCTATTGCTTGCAATGGCAAATCTAGTGTTAGAATAACTCATTCGCTATTCATTTTTTTCTGATGAGAAAACAGGAAATAGAGTATTTTTCTCAATTGTACGTGTAAAATTGTTCACAGATATTTGTCACTGAACAGCACAAAACGTATAGACAAGGAATAAACCAATGCAAAATGTGTCACGTTATGCTATACAAAGTATTGATCAAGCAATCAAATCATGATTCAAGTGATCAAATCATGATAAGAGATCAATCAATCAAGTTTTGAGATCAAACAAGTAATGAGTCAAGTGCAGATATCGGAAAAAACGTCCCCTTCCCATTTTACAAACTGCCTATCAATCGATTAATCAATCAATCAAACGATTAATCAATCAATGATTGATCAATCATGATCACAAACCATCAATCAACCAATCCACATATCTTTCACGCTGAGTTTATGAAACAAAATACGTTTAATTATCTGTTGAACAATCGACTTTGCGTATTATTATGTCACCCCTTTGAAAAAGGGGGGATATATTGTTATTCTACGAATTTTTTCTTCCACACTTTTTGTCCAGCCGATTTCTCGGAGATGCCTTGACATGTATTTATAAAATTGCACCATAATGACAATCCCCATGTGCAAAGTTGCAGGAAGCATGGAATGGTTCAAGATGGCCGCCGTTACCATGGAAACGGCAAAAATGTAAAAAACCGAAAAATGGTCCAAATTACATAAAACTTTCAGAACTAATAACTCATCGATAGAAGGCGTGACTTCCATCTTGAGAACTTTCAAAATGGCTACCGTTGTCATGGAAACCGTCCAAACGTGAAAAAAACGAAAATAAATCCTTAATTAATTCATAGAAAATAAACCGCTACAGATACGACCAAAAAAACCGTAAGTAGAAAACAGTAGTATAAACTGTAGAATTCATTGCCGTTGGAATTTTTAAGATAGCTGCTGTTACCATGGAGATAACGCTTAAAGTGCACATGGGGCCCATATGGTAAAAAACGTCAAAGTAACATTTTTGTACAGATTTTAACCTCATTCCCGTTAAAATTATATTGTATTGTCATCTGTCTTTGAAATTTTCAAAATGGCCGCCGTTGCCATGGAAACAGCTTAAAAAAAAAAAAAAAAAAAAAAAAAAAACTCGAAAATTTGAGACAAAATTCTGTGATTAAGACTATGTGCAAAACGTCTTCTAGAATATGCTAGAAGAAAACTAATACATAATTCAAAGTGCTTCTATTCTATACGAAAATCGTGCTTAAGAGAGAAAATCGCCACTGAGAGAGAGAGAAACACGAAGAGTACACATAATTGACATTTCTGCACTTGCATTAAAGTACACATCCGTTAATTGAACACCTGCAAAAATATACACATTAGCTGAAATCAATCGATAAGCGTGTAATTAAATTGTACAAGATAAAATACATGTATCGTGTGATACGCGAGATATTGAAGAATAAAATGAACAGTTAGTATGCCGCTCCGTCAATATATACACATGTTGTCTGTCCAAGGTCCCCTCTAAAAAGAATAGTAATGTGCTAACTCCACGATAATATACTTCAGTATCACGTGACACCACCTTTCTTCTTCGCGCGTGTGTCTAATTTAAGATTATAAAGAGTTCCCCAACTATATATAGACATCACTCTTAGTCAACGAGAAGAGAAAGGGGGGGGGGGGGGGGTCAAAGGCATGTATACTTTACGTGCCATGTGACTTTGGTACACTCAAACTGGTTGCTGCTACTGTGACAAAGTCTAGAACGGGGTGACATCCTCCGCTATTGCTTGCAATGGCAAATCTAGTGTTAGAATAACTCATTCGCTATTCATTTTTTTCTGATGAGAAAACAGGAAATAGAGTATTTTTCTCAATTGTACGTGTAAAATTGTTCACAGATATTTGTCACTGAACAGCACAAAACGTATAGACAAGGAATAAACCAATGCAAAATGTGTCACGTTATGCTATACAAAGTATTGATCAAGCAATCAAATCATGATTCAAGTGATCAAATCATGATAAGAGATCAATCAATCAAGTTTTGAGATCAAACAAGTAATGAGTCAAGTGCAGATATCGGAAAAAACGTCCCCTTCCCATTTTACAAACTGCCTATCAATCGATTAATCAATCAATCAAACGATTAATCAATCAATGATTGATCAATCATGATCACAAACCATCAATCAACCAATCCACATATCTTTCACGCTGAGTTTATGAAACAAAATACGTTTAATTATCTGTTGAACAATCGACTTTGCGTATTATTATGTCACCCCTTTGAAAAAGGGGGGATATATTGTTATTCTACGAATTTTTTCTTCCACACTTTTTGTCCAGCCGATTTCTCGGAGATGCCTTGACATGTATTTATAAAATTGCACCATAATGACAATCCCCATGTGCAAAGTTGCAGGAAGCATGGAATGGTTCAAGATGGCCGCCGTTACCATGGAAACGGCAAAAATGTAAAAAACCGAAAAATGGTCCAAATTACATAAAACTTTCAGAACTAATAACTCATCGATAGAAGGCGTGACTTCCATCTTGAGAACTTTCAAAATGGCTACCGTTGTCATGGAAACCGTCCAAACGTGAAAAAAACGAAAATAAATCCTTAATTAATTCATAGAAAATAAACCGCTACAGATACGACCAAAAAAACCGTAAGTAGAAAACAGTAGTATAAACTGTAGAATTCATTGCCGTTGGAATTTTTAAGATAGCTGCTGTTACCATGGAGATAACGCTTAAAGTGCACATGGGGCCCATATGGTAAAAAACGTCAAAGTAACATTTTTGTACAGATTTTAACCTCATTCCCGTTAAAATTATATTGTATTGTCATCTGTCTTTGAAATTTTCAAAATGGCCGCCGTTGCCATGGAAACAGCTTAAAAAAAAAAAAAAAAAAAAAAAAAAACTCGAAAATTTGAGACAAAATTCTGTGATTAAGACTATGTGCAAAACGTCTTCTAGAATATGCTAGAAGAAAACTAATACATAATTCAAAGTGCTTCTATTCTATACGAAAATCGTGCTTAAGAGAGAAAATCGCCACTGAGAGAGAGAGAAACACGAAGAGTACACATAATTGACATTTCTGCACTTGCATTAAAGTACACATCCGTTAATTGAACACCTGCAAAAATATACACATTAGCTGAAATCAATCGATAAGCGTGTAATTAAATTGTACAAGATAAAATACATGTATCGTGTGATACGCGAGATATTGAAGAATAAAATGAACAGTTAGTATGCCGCTCCGTCAATATATACACATGTTGTCTGTCCAAGGTCCCCTCTAAAAAGAATAGTAATGTGCTAACTCCACGATAATATACTTCAGTATCACGTGACACCACCTTTCTTCTTCGCGCGTGTGTCTAATTTAAGATTATAAAGAGTTCCCCAACTATATATAGACATCACTCTTAGTCAACGAGAAGAGAAAGGGGGGGGGGGGGGGGGTCAAAGGCATGTATACTTTACGTGCCATGTGACTTTGGTACACTCAAACTGGTTGCTGCTACTGTGACAAAGTCTAGAACGGGGTGACATCCTCCGCTATTGCTTGCAATGGCAAATCTAGTGTTAGAATAACTCATTCGCTATTCATTTTTTTCTGATGAGAAAACAGGAAATAGAGTATTTTTCTCAATTGTACGTGTAAAATTGTTCACAGATATTTGTCACTGAACAGCACAAAACGTATAGACAAGGAATAAACCAATGCAAAATGTGTCACGTTATGCTATACAAAGTATTGATCAAGCAATCAAATCATGATTCAAGTGATCAAATCATGATAAGAGATCAATCAATCAAGTTTTGAGATCAAACAAGTAATGAGTCAAGTGCAGATATCGGAAAAAACGTCCCCTTCCCATTTTACAAACTGCCTATCAATCGATTAATCAATCAATCAAACGATTAATCAATCAATGATTGATCAATCATGATCACAAACCATCAATCAACCAATCCACATATCTTTCACGCTGAGTTTATGAAACAAAATACGTTTAATTATCTGTTGAACAATCGACTTTGCGTATTATTATGTCACCCCTTTGAAAAAGGGGGGATATATTGTTATTCTACGAATTTTTTCTTCCACACTTTTTGTCCAGCCGATTTCTCGGAGATGCCTTGACATGTATTTATAAAATTGCACCATAATGACAATCCCCATGTGCAAAGTTGCAGGAAGCATGGAATGGTTCAAGATGGCCGCCGTTACCATGGAAACGGCAAAAATGTAAAAAACCGAAAAATGGTCCAAATTACATAAAACTTTCAGAACTAATAACTCATCGATAGAAGGCGTGACTTCCATCTTGAGAACTTTCAAAATGGCTACCGTTGTCATGGAAACCGTCCAAACGTGAAAAAAACGAAAATAAATCCTTAATTAATTCATAGAAAATAAACCGCTACAGATACGACCAAAAAAACCGTAAGTAGAAAACAGTAGTATAAACTGTAGAATTCATTGCCGTTGGAATTTTTAAGATAGCTGCTGTTACCATGGAGATAACGCTTAAAGTGCACATGGGGCCCATATGGTAAAAAACGTCAAAGTAACATTTTTGTACAGATTTTAACCTCATTCCCGTTAAAATTATATTGTATTGTCATCTGTCTTTGAAATTTTCAAAATGGCCGCCGTTGCCATGGAAACAGCTTAAAAAAAAAAAAAAAAAAAAAAAAAAAACTCGAAAATTTGAGACAAAATTCTGTGATTAAGACTATGTGCAAAACGTCTTCTAGAATATGCTAGAAGAAAACTAATACATAATTCAAAGTGCTTCTATTCTATACGAAAATCGTGCTTAAGAGAGAAAATCGCCACTGAGAGAGAGAGAAACACGAAGAGTACACATAATTGACATTTCTGCACTTGCATTAAAGTACACATCCGTTAATTGAACACCTGCAAAAATATACACATTAGCTGAAATCAATCGATAAGCGTGTAATTAAATTGTACAAGATAAAATACATGTATCGTGTGATACGCGAGATATTGAAGAATAAAATGAACAGTTAGTATGCCGCTCCGTCAATATATACACATGTTGTCTGTCCAAGGTCCCCTCTAAAAAGAATAGTAATGTGCTAACTCCACGATAATATACTTCAGTATCACGTGACACCACCTTTCTTCTTCGCGCGTGTGTCTAATTTAAGATTATAAAGAGTTCCCCAACTATATATAGACATCACTCTTAGTCAACGAGAAGAGAAAGGGGGGGGGGGGGGGGGGGGGTCAAAGGCATGTATACTTTACGTGCCATGTGACTTTGGTACACTCAAACTGGTTGCTGCTACTGTGACAAAGTCTAGAACGGGGTGACATCCTCCGCTATTGCTTGCAATGGCAAATCTAGTGTTAGAATAACTCATTCGCTATTCATTTTTTTCTGATGAGAAAACAGGAAATAGAGTATTTTTCTCAATTGTACGTGTAAAATTGTTCACAGATATTTGTCACTGAACAGCACAAAACGTATAGACAAGGAATAAACCAATGCAAAATGTGTCACGTTATGCTATACAAAGTATTGATCAAGCAATCAAATCATGATTCAAGTGATCAAATCATGATAAGAGATCAATCAATCAAGTTTTGAGATCAAACAAGTAATGAGTCAAGTGCAGATATCGGAAAAAACGTCCCCTTCCCATTTTACAAACTGCCTATCAATCGATTAATCAATCAATCAAACGATTAATCAATCAATGATTGATCAATCATGATCACAAACCATCAATCAACCAATCCACATATCTTTCACGCTGAGTTTATGAAACAAAATACGTTTAATTATCTGTTGAACAATCGACTTTGCGTATTATTATGTCACCCCTTTGAAAAAGGGGGGATATATTGTTATTCTACGAATTTTTTCTTCCACACTTTTTGTCCAGCCGATTTCTCGGAGATGCCTTGACATGTATTTATAAAATTGCACCATAATGACAATCCCCATGTGCAAAGTTGCAGGAAGCATGGAATGGTTCAAGATGGCCGCCGTTACCATGGAAACGGCAAAAATGTAAAAAACCGAAAAATGGTCCAAATTACATAAAACTTTCAGAACTAATAACTCATCGATAGAAGGCGTGACTTCCATCTTGAGAACTTTCAAAATGGCTACCGTTGTCATGGAAACCGTCCAAACGTGAAAAAAACGAAAATAAATCCTTAATTAATTCATAGAAAATAAACCGCTACAGATACGACCAAAAAAACCGTAAGTAGAAAACAGTAGTATAAACTGTAGAATTCATTGCCGTTGGAATTTTTAAGATAGCTGCTGTTACCATGGAGATAACGCTTAAAGTGCACATGGGGCCCATATGGTAAAAAACGTCAAAGTAACATTTTTGTACAGATTTTAACCTCATTCCCGTTAAAATTATATTGTATTGTCATCTGTCTTTGAAATTTTCAAAATGGCCGCCGTTGCCATGGAAACAGCTTAAAAAAAAAAAAAAAAAAAAAAAAAAAACTCGAAAATTTGAGACAAAATTCTGTGATTAAGACTATGTGCAAAACGTCTTCTAGAATATGCTAGAAGAAAACTAATACATAATTCAAAGTGCTTCTATTCTATACGAAAATCGTGCTTAAGAGAGAAAATCGCCACTGAGAGAGAGAGAAACACGAAGAGTACACATAATTGACATTTCTGCACTTGCATTAAAGTACACATCCGTTAATTGAACACCTGCAAAAATATACACATTAGCTGAAATCAATCGATAAGCGTGTAATTAAATTGTACAAGATAAAATACATGTATCGTGTGATACGCGAGATATTGAAGAATAAAATGAACAGTTAGTATGCCGCTCCGTCAATATATACACATGTTGTCTGTCCAAGGTCCCCTCTAAAAAGAATAGTAATGTGCTAACTCCACGATAATATACTTCAGTATCACGTGACACCACCTTTCTTCTTCGCGCGTGTGTCTAATTTAAGATTATAAAGAGTTCCCCAACTATATATAGACATCACTCTTAGTCAACGAGAAGAGAAAGGGGGGGGGGGGGGGGGTCAAAGGCATGTATACTTTACGTGCCATGTGACTTTGGTACACTCAAACTGGTTGCTGCTACTGTGACAAAGTCTAGAACGGGGTGACATCCTCCGCTATTGCTTGCAATGGCAAATCTAGTGTTAGAATAACTCATTCGCTATTCATTTTTTTCTGATGAGAAAACAGGAAATAGAGTATTTTTCTCAATTGTACGTGTAAAATTGTTCACAGATATTTGTCACTGAACAGCACAAAACGTATAGACAAGGAATAAACCAATGCAAAATGTGTCACGTTATGCTATACAAAGTATTGATCAAGCAATCAAATCATGATTCAAGTGATCAAATCATGATAAGAGATCAATCAATCAAGTTTTGAGATCAAACAAGTAATGAGTCAAGTGCAGATATCGGAAAAAACGTCCCCTTCCCATTTTACAAACTGCCTATCAATCGATTAATCAATCAATCAAACGATTAATCAATCAATGATTGATCAATCATGATCACAAACCATCAATCAACCAATCCACATATCTTTCACGCTGAGTTTATGAAACAAAATACGTTTAATTATCTGTTGAACAATCGACTTTGCGTATTATTATGTCACCCCTTTGAAAAAGGGGGGATATATTGTTATTCTACGAATTTTTTCTTCCACACTTTTTGTCCAGCCGATTTCTCGGAGATGCCTTGACATGTATTTATAAAATTGCACCATAATGACAATCCCCATGTGCAAAGTTGCAGGAAGCATGGAATGGTTCAAGATGGCCGCCGTTACCATGGAAACGGCAAAAATGTAAAAAACCGAAAAATGGTCCAAATTACATAAAACTTTCA
>NC_086378.1:210451-234144 GCF_036588685.1 Mytilus trossulus | reverse complement strand
TCAAGGGCATGTATACTTTACGTGCCATGTGACTTTGGTACACTCAAACTGGTTGCTGCTACTGTGACAAAGTCTAGAACGGGGTGACATCCTCCGCTATTGCTTGCAATGGCAAATCTAGTGTTAGAATAACTCATTCGCTATTCATTTTTTTCTGATGAGAAAACAGGAAATAGAGTATTTTTCTCAATTGTACGTGTAAAATTGTTCACAGATATTTGTCACTGAACAGCACAAAACGTATAGACAAGGAATAAACCAATGCAAAATGTGTCACGTTATGCTATACAAAGTATTGATCAAGCAATCAAATCATGATTCAAGTGATCAAATCATGATAAGAGATCAATCAATCAAGTTTTGAGATCAAACAAGTAATGAGTCAAGTGCAGATATCGGAAAAAACGTCCCCTTCCCATTTTACAAACTGCCTATCAATCGATTAATCAATCAATCAAACGATTAATCAATCAATGATTGATCAATCATGATCACAAACCATCAATCAACCAATCCACATATCTTTCACGCTGAGTTTATGAAACAAAATACGTTTAATTATCTGTTGAACAATCGACTTTGCGTATTATTATGTCACCCCTTTGAAAAAGGGGGGATATATTGTTATTCTACGAATTTTTTCTTCCACACTTTTTGTCCAGCCGATTTCTCGGAGATGCCTTGACATGTATTTATAAAATTGCACCATAATGACAATCCCCATGTGCAAAGTTGCAGGAAGCATGGAATGGTTCAAGATGGCCGCCGTTACCATGGAAACGGCAAAAATGTAAAAAACCGAAAAATGGTCCAAATTACATAAAACTTTCAGAACTAATAACTCATCGATAGAAGGCGTGACTTCCATCTTGAGAACTTTCAAAATGGCTACCGTTGTCATGGAAACCGTCCAAACGTGAAAAAAACGAAAATAAATCCTTAATTAATTCATAGAAAATAAACCGCTACAGATACGACCAAAAAAACCGTAAGTAGAAAACAGTAGTATAAACTGTAGAATTCATTGCCGTTGGAATTTTTAAGATAGCTGCTGTTACCATGGAGATAACGCTTAAAGTGCACATGGGGCCCATATGGTAAAAAACGTCAAAGTAACATTTTTGTACAGATTTTAACCTCATTCCCGTTAAAATTATATTGTATTGTCATCTGTCTTTGAAATTTTCAAAATGGCCGCCGTTGCCATGGAAACAGCTTAAAAAAAAAAAAAAAAAAAAAAAAAAACTCGAAAATTTGAGACAAAATTCTGTGATTAAGACTATGTGCAAAACGTCTTCTAGAATATGCTAGAAGAAAACTAATACATAATTCAAAGTGCTTCTATTCTATACGAAAATCGTGCTTAAGAGAGAAAATCGCCACTGAGAGAGAGAGAAACACGAAGAGTACACATAATTGACATTTCTGCACTTGCATTAAAGTACACATCCGTTAATTGAACACCTGCAAAAATATACACATTAGCTGAAATCAATCGATAAGCGTGTAATTAAATTGTACAAGATAAAATACATGTATCGTGTGATACGCGAGATATTGAAGAATAAAATGAACAGTTAGTATGCCGCTCCGTCAATATATACACATGTTGTCTGTCCAAGGTCCCCTCTAAAAAGAATAGTAATGTGCTAACTCCACGATAATATACTTCAGTATCACGTGACACCACCTTTCTTCTTCGCGCGTGTGTCTAATTTAAGATTATAAAGAGTTCCCCAACTATATATAGACATCACTCTTAGTCAACGAGAAGAGAAAGGGGGGGGGGGTTGGGGTCAAGGGCATGTATACTTTACGTGCCATGTGACTTTGGTACACTCAAACTGGTTGCTGCTACTGTGACAAAGTCTAGAACGGGGTGACATCCTCCGCTATTGCTTGCAATGGCAAATCTAGTGTTAGAATAACTCATTCGCTATTCATTTTTTTCTGATGAGAAAACAGGAAATAGAGTATTTTTCTCAATTGTACGTGTAAAATTGTTCACAGATATTTGTCACTGAACAGCACAAAACGTATAGACAAGGAATAAACCAATGCAAAATGTGTCACGTTATGCTATACAAAGTATTGATCAAGCAATCAAATCATGATTCAAGTGATCAAATCATGATAAGAGATCAATCAATCAAGTTTTGAGATCAAACAAGTAATGAGTCAAGTGCAGATATCGGAAAAAACGTCCCCTTCCCATTTTACAAACTGCCTATCAATCGATTAATCAATCAATCAAACGATTAATCAATCAATGATTGATCAATCATGATCACAAACCATCAATCAACCAATCCACATATCTTTCACGCTGAGTTTATGAAACAAAATACGTTTAATTATCTGTTGAACAATCGACTTTGCGTATTATTATGTCACCCCTTTGAAAAAGGGGGGATATATTGTTATTCTACGAATTTTTTCTTCCACACTTTTTGTCCAGCCGATTTCTCGGAGATGCCTTGACATGTATTTATAAAATTGCACCATAATGACAATCCCCATGTGCAAAGTTGCAGGAAGCATGGAATGGTTCAAGATGGCCGCCGTTACCATGGAAACGGCAAAAATGTAAAAAACCGAAAAATGGTCCAAATTACATAAAACTTTCAGAACTAATAACTCATCGATAGAAGGCGTGACTTCCATCTTGAGAACTTTCAAAATGGCTACCGTTGTCATGGAAACCGTCCAAACGTGAAAAAAACGAAAATAAATCCTTAATTAATTCATAGAAAATAAACCGCTACAGATACGACCAAAAAAACCGTAAGTAGAAAACAGTAGTATAAACTGTAGAATTCATTGCCGTTGGAATTTTTAAGATAGCTGCTGTTACCATGGAGATAACGCTTAAAGTGCACATGGGGCCCATATGGTAAAAAACGTCAAAGTAACATTTTTGTACAGATTTTAACCTCATTCCCGTTAAAATTATATTGTATTGTCATCTGTCTTTGAAATTTTCAAAATGGCCGCCGTTGCCATGGAAACAGCTTAAAAAAAAAAAAAAAAAAAAAAAAAAACTCGAAAATTTGAGACAAAATTCTGTGATTAAGACTATGTGCAAAACGTCTTCTAGAATATGCTAGAAGAAAACTAATACATAATTCAAAGTGCTTCTATTCTATACGAAAATCGTGCTTAAGAGAGAAAATCGCCACTGAGAGAGAGAGAAACACGAAGAGTACACATAATTGACATTTCTGCACTTGCATTAAAGTACACATCCGTTAATTGAACACCTGCAAAAATATACACATTAGCTGAAATCAATCGATAAGCGTGTAATTAAATTGTACAAGATAAAATACATGTATCGTGTGATACGCGAGATATTGAAGAATAAAATGAACAGTTAGTATGCCGCTCCGTCAATATATACACATGTTGTCTGTCCAAGGTCCCCTCTAAAAAGAATAGTAATGTGCTAACTCCACGATAATATACTTCAGTATCACGTGACACCACCTTTCTTCTTCGCGCGTGTGTCTAATTTAAGATTATAAAGAGTTCCCCAACTATATATAGACATCACTCTTAGTCAACGAGAAGAGAAAGGGGGGGGGGTTGGGGTCAAGGGCATGTATACTTTACGTGCCATGTGACTTTGGTACACTCAAACTGGTTGCTGCTACTGTGACAAAGTCTAGAACGGGGTGACATCCTCCGCTATTGCTTGCAATGGCAAATCTAGTGTTAGAATAACTCATTCGCTATTCATTTTTTTCTGATGAGAAAACAGGAAATAGAGTATTTTTCTCAATTGTACGTGTAAAATTGTTCACAGATATTTGTCACTGAACAGCACAAAACGTATAGACAAGGAATAAACCAATGCAAAATGTGTCACGTTATGCTATACAAAGTATTGATCAAGCAATCAAATCATGATTCAAGTGATCAAATCATGATAAGAGATCAATCAATCAAGTTTTGAGATCAAACAAGTAATGAGTCAAGTGCAGATATCGGAAAAAACGTCCCCTTCCCATTTTACAAACTGCCTATCAATCGATTAATCAATCAATCAAACGATTAATCAATCAATGATTGATCAATCATGATCACAAACCATCAATCAACCAATCCACATATCTTTCACGCTGAGTTTATGAAACAAAATACGTTTAATTATCTGTTGAACAATCGACTTTGCGTATTATTATGTCACCCCTTTGAAAAAGGGGGGATATATTGTTATTCTACGAATTTTTTCTTCCACACTTTTTGTCCAGCCGATTTCTCGGAGATGCCTTGACATGTATTTATAAAATTGCACCATAATGACAATCCCCATGTGCAAAGTTGCAGGAAGCATGGAATGGTTCAAGATGGCCGCCGTTACCATGGAAACGGCAAAAATGTAAAAAACCGAAAAATGGTCCAAATTACATAAAACTTTCAGAACTAATAACTCATCGATAGAAGGCGTGACTTCCATCTTGAGAACTTTCAAAATGGCTACCGTTGTCATGGAAACCGTCCAAACGTGAAAAAAACGAAAATAAATCCTTAATTAATTCATAGAAAATAAACCGCTACAGATACGACCAAAAAAACCGTAAGTAGAAAACAGTAGTATAAACTGTAGAATTCATTGCCGTTGGAATTTTTAAGATAGCTGCTGTTACCATGGAGATAACGCTTAAAGTGCACATGGGGCCCATATGGTAAAAAACGTCAAAGTAACATTTTTGTACAGATTTTAACCTCATTCCCGTTAAAATTATATTGTATTGTCATCTGTCTTTGAAATTTTCAAAATGGCCGCCGTTGCCATGGAAACAGCTTAAAAAAAAAAAAAAAAAAAAAAAAAAACTCGAAAATTTGAGACAAAATTCTGTGATTAAGACTATGTGCAAAACGTCTTCTAGAATATGCTAGAAGAAAACTAATACATAATTCAAAGTGCTTCTATTCTATACGAAAATCGTGCTTAAGAGAGAAAATCGCCACTGAGAGAGAGAGAAACACGAAGAGTACACATAATTGACATTTCTGCACTTGCATTAAAGTACACATCCGTTAATTGAACACCTGCAAAAATATACACATTAGCTGAAATCAATCGATAAGCGTGTAATTAAATTGTACAAGATAAAATACATGTATCGTGTGATACGCGAGATATTGAAGAATAAAATGAACAGTTAGTATGCCGCTCCGTCAATATATACACATGTTGTCTGTCCAAGGTCCCCTCTAAAAAGAATAGTAATGTGCTAACTCCACGATAATATACTTCAGTATCACGTGACACCACCTTTCTTCTTCGCGCGTGTGTCTAATTTAAGATTATAAAGAGTTCCCCAACTATATATAGACATCACTCTTAGTCAACGAGAAGAGAAAGGGGGGGGGGGTTGGGGTCAAGGGCATGTATACTTTACGTGCCATGTGACTTTGGTACACTCAAACTGGTTGCTGCTACTGTGACAAAGTCTAGAACGGGGTGACATCCTCCGCTATTGCTTGCAATGGCAAATCTAGTGTTAGAATAACTCATTCGCTATTCATTTTTTTCTGATGAGAAAACAGGAAATAGAGTATTTTTCTCAATTGTACGTGTAAAATTGTTCACAGATATTTGTCACTGAACAGCACAAAACGTATAGACAAGGAATAAACCAATGCAAAATGTGTCACGTTATGCTATACAAAGTATTGATCAAGCAATCAAATCATGATTCAAGTGATCAAATCATGATAAGAGATCAATCAATCAAGTTTTGAGATCAAACAAGTAATGAGTCAAGTGCAGATATCGGAAAAAACGTCCCCTTCCCATTTTACAAACTGCCTATCAATCGATTAATCAATCAATCAAACGATTAATCAATCAATGATTGATCAATCATGATCACAAACCATCAATCAACCAATCCACATATCTTTCACGCTGAGTTTATGAAACAAAATACGTTTAATTATCTGTTGAACAATCGACTTTGCGTATTATTATGTCACCCCTTTGAAAAAGGGGGGATATATTGTTATTCTACGAATTTTTTCTTCCACACTTTTTGTCCAGCCGATTTCTCGGAGATGCCTTGACATGTATTTATAAAATTGCACCATAATGACAATCCCCATGTGCAAAGTTGCAGGAAGCATGGAATGGTTCAAGATGGCCGCCGTTACCATGGAAACGGCAAAAATGTAAAAAACCGAAAAATGGTCCAAATTACATAAAACTTTCAGAACTAATAACTCATCGATAGAAGGCGTGACTTCCATCTTGAGAACTTTCAAAATGGCTACCGTTGTCATGGAAACCGTCCAAACGTGAAAAAAACGAAAATAAATCCTTAATTAATTCATAGAAAATAAACCGCTACAGATACGACCAAAAAAACCGTAAGTAGAAAACAGTAGTATAAACTGTAGAATTCATTGCCGTTGGAATTTTTAAGATAGCTGCTGTTACCATGGAGATAACGCTTAAAGTGCACATGGGGCCCATATGGTAAAAAACGTCAAAGTAACATTTTTGTACAGATTTTAACCTCATTCCCGTTAAAATTATATTGTATTGTCATCTGTCTTTGAAATTTTCAAAATGGCCGCCGTTGCCATGGAAACAGCTTAAAAAAAAAAAAAAAAAAAAAAAAAAAACTCGAAAATTTGAGACAAAATTCTGTGATTAAGACTATGTGCAAAACGTCTTCTAGAATATGCTAGAAGAAAACTAATACATAATTCAAAGTGCTTCTATTCTATACGAAAATCGTGCTTAAGAGAGAAAATCGCCACTGAGAGAGAGAGAAACACGAAGAGTACACATAATTGACATTTCTGCACTTGCATTAAAGTACACATCCGTTAATTGAACACCTGCAAAAATATACACATTAGCTGAAATCAATCGATAAGCGTGTAATTAAATTGTACAAGATAAAATACATGTATCGTGTGATACGCGAGATATTGAAGAATAAAATGAACAGTTAGTATGCCGCTCCGTCAATATATACACATGTTGTCTGTCCAAGGTCCCCTCTAAAAAGAATAGTAATGTGCTAACTCCACGATAATATACTTCAGTATCACGTGACACCACCTTTCTTCTTCGCGCGTGTGTCTAATTTAAGATTATAAAGAGTTCCCCAACTATATATAGACATCACTCTTAGTCAACGAGAAGAGAAAGGGGGGGGGGGTTGGGGTCAAGGGCATGTATACTTTACGTGCCATGTGACTTTGGTACACTCAAACTGGTTGCTGCTACTGTGACAAAGTCTAGAACGGGGTGACATCCTCCGCTATTGCTTGCAATGGCAAATCTAGTGTTAGAATAACTCATTCGCTATTCATTTTTTTCTGATGAGAAAACAGGAAATAGAGTATTTTTCTCAATTGTACGTGTAAAATTGTTCACAGATATTTGTCACTGAACAGCACAAAACGTATAGACAAGGAATAAACCAATGCAAAATGTGTCACGTTATGCTATACAAAGTATTGATCAAGCAATCAAATCATGATTCAAGTGATCAAATCATGATAAGAGATCAATCAATCAAGTTTTGAGATCAAACAAGTAATGAGTCAAGTGCAGATATCGGAAAAAACGTCCCCTTCCCATTTTACAAACTGCCTATCAATCGATTAATCAATCAATCAAACGATTAATCAATCAATGATTGATCAATCATGATCACAAACCATCAATCAACCAATCCACATATCTTTCACGCTGAGTTTATGAAACAAAATACGTTTAATTATCTGTTGAACAATCGACTTTGCGTATTATTATGTCACCCCTTTGAAAAAGGGGGGATATATTGTTATTCTACGAATTTTTTCTTCCACACTTTTTGTCCAGCCGATTTCTCGGAGATGCCTTGACATGTATTTATAAAATTGCACCATAATGACAATCCCCATGTGCAAAGTTGCAGGAAGCATGGAATGGTTCAAGATGGCCGCCGTTACCATGGAAACGGCAAAAATGTAAAAAACCGAAAAATGGTCCAAATTACATAAAACTTTCAGAACTAATAACTCATCGATAGAAGGCGTGACTTCCATCTTGAGAACTTTCAAAATGGCTACCGTTGTCATGGAAACCGTCCAAACGTGAAAAAAACGAAAATAAATCCTTAATTAATTCATAGAAAATAAACCGCTACAGATACGACCAAAAAAACCGTAAGTAGAAAACAGTAGTATAAACTGTAGAATTCATTGCCGTTGGAATTTTTAAGATAGCTGCTGTTACCATGGAGATAACGCTTAAAGTGCACATGGGGCCCATATGGTAAAAAACGTCAAAGTAACATTTTTGTACAGATTTTAACCTCATTCCCGTTAAAATTATATTGTATTGTCATCTGTCTTTGAAATTTTCAAAATGGCCGCCGTTGCCATGGAAACAGCTTAAAAAAAAAAAAAAAAAAAAAAAAAAAACTCGAAAATTTGAGACAAAATTCTGTGATTAAGACTATGTGCAAAACGTCTTCTAGAATATGCTAGAAGAAAACTAATACATAATTCAAAGTGCTTCTATTCTATACGAAAATCGTGCTTAAGAGAGAAAATCGCCACTGAGAGAGAGAGAAACACGAAGAGTACACATAATTGACATTTCTGCACTTGCATTAAAGTACACATCCGTTAATTGAACACCTGCAAAAATATACACATTAGCTGAAATCAATCGATAAGCGTGTAATTAAATTGTACAAGATAAAATACATGTATCGTGTGATACGCGAGATATTGAAGAATAAAATGAACAGTTAGTATGCCGCTCCGTCAATATATACACATGTTGTCTGTCCAAGGTCCCCTCTAAAAAGAATAGTAATGTGCTAACTCCACGATAATATACTTCAGTATCACGTGACACCACCTTTCTTCTTCGCGCGTGTGTCTAATTTAAGATTATAAAGAGTTCCCCAACTATATATAGACATCACTCTTAGTCAACGAGAAGAGAAAGGGGGGGGGGGGGGGTTGGGGTCAAAGGCATGTATACTTTACGTGCCATGTGACTTTGGTACACTCAAACTGGTTGCTGCTACTGTGACAAAGTCTAGAACGGGGTGACATCCTCCGCTATTGCTTGCAATGGCAAATCTAGTGTTAGAATAACTCATTCGCTATTCATTTTTTTCTGATGAGAAAACAGGAAATAGAGTATTTTTCTCAATTGTACGTGTAAAATTGTTCACAGATATTTGTCACTGAACAGCACAAAACGTATAGACAAGGAATAAACCAATGCAAAATGTGTCACGTTATGCTATACAAAGTATTGATCAAGCAATCAAATCATGATTCAAGTGATCAAATCATGATAAGAGATCAATCAATCAAGTTTTGAGATCAAACAAGTAATGAGTCAAGTGCAGATATCGGAAAAAACGTCCCCTTCCCATTTTACAAACTGCCTATCAATCGATTAATCAATCAATCAAACGATTAATCAATCAATGATTGATCAATCATGATCACAAACCATCAATCAACCAATCCACATATCTTTCACGCTGAGTTTATGAAACAAAATACGTTTAATTATCTGTTGAACAATCGACTTTGCGTATTATTATGTCACCCCTTTGAAAAAGGGGGGATATATTGTTATTCTACGAATTTTTTCTTCCACACTTTTTGTCCAGCCGATTTCTCGGAGATGCCTTGACATGTATTTATAAAATTGCACCATAATGACAATCCCCATGTGCAAAGTTGCAGGAAGCATGGAATGGTTCAAGATGGCCGCCGTTACCATGGAAACGGCAAAAATGTAAAAAACCGAAAAATGGTCCAAATTACATAAAACTTTCAGAACTAATAACTCATCGATAGAAGGCGTGACTTCCATCTTGAGAACTTTCAAAATGGCTACCGTTGTCATGGAAACCGTCCAAACGTGAAAAAAACGAAAATAAATCCTTAATTAATTCATAGAAAATAAACCGCTACAGATACGACCAAAAAAACCGTAAGTAGAAAACAGTAGTATAAACTGTAGAATTCATTGCCGTTGGAATTTTTAAGATAGCTGCTGTTACCATGGAGATAACGCTTAAAGTGCACATGGGGCCCATATGGTAAAAAACGTCAAAGTAACATTTTTGTACAGATTTTAACCTCATTCCCGTTAAAATTATATTGTATTGTCATCTGTCTTTGAAATTTTCAAAATGGCCGCCGTTGCCATGGAAACAGCTTAAAAAAAAAAAAAAAAAAAAAAAAAAACTCGAAAATTTGAGACAAAATTCTGTGATTAAGACTATGTGCAAAACGTCTTCTAGAATATGCTAGAAGAAAACTAATACATAATTCAAAGTGCTTCTATTCTATACGAAAATCGTGCTTAAGAGAGAAAATCGCCACTGAGAGAGAGAGAAACACGAAGAGTACACATAATTGACATTTCTGCACTTGCATTAAAGTACACATCCGTTAATTGAACACCTGCAAAAATATACACATTAGCTGAAATCAATCGATAAGCGTGTAATTAAATTGTACAAGATAAAATACATGTATCGTGTGATACGCGAGATATTGAAGAATAAAATGAACAGTTAGTATGCCGCTCCGTCAATATATACACATGTTGTCTGTCCAAGGTCCCCTCTAAAAAGAATAGTAATGTGCTAACTCCACGATAATATACTTCAGTATCACGTGACACCACCTTTCTTCTTCGCGCGTGTGTCTAATTTAAGATTATAAAGAGTTCCCCAACTATATATAGACATCACTCTTAGTCAACGAGAAGAGAAAGGGGGGGGGGGGGGGGGTTGGGGTCAAAGGCATGTATACTTTACGTGCCATGTGACTTTGGTACACTCAAACTGGTTGCTGCTACTGTGACAAAGTCTAGAACGGGGTGACATCCTCCGCTATTGCTTGCAATGGCAAATCTAGTGTTAGAATAACTCATTCGCTATTCATTTTTTTCTGATGAGAAAACAGGAAATAGAGTATTTTTCTCAATTGTACGTGTAAAATTGTTCACAGATATTTGTCACTGAACAGCACAAAACGTATAGACAAGGAATAAACCAATGCAAAATGTGTCACGTTATGCTATACAAAGTATTGATCAAGCAATCAAATCATGATTCAAGTGATCAAATCATGATAAGAGATCAATCAATCAAGTTTTGAGATCAAACAAGTAATGAGTCAAGTGCAGATATCGGAAAAAACGTCCCCTTCCCATTTTACAAACTGCCTATCAATCGATTAATCAATCAATCAAACGATTAATCAATCAATGATTGATCAATCATGATCACAAACCATCAATCAACCAATCCACATATCTTTCACGCTGAGTTTATGAAACAAAATACGTTTAATTATCTGTTGAACAATCGACTTTGCGTATTATTATGTCACCCCTTTGAAAAAGGGGGGATATATTGTTATTCTACGAATTTTTTCTTCCACACTTTTTGTCCAGCCGATTTCTCGGAGATGCCTTGACATGTATTTATAAAATTGCACCATAATGACAATCCCCATGTGCAAAGTTGCAGGAAGCATGGAATGGTTCAAGATGGCCGCCGTTACCATGGAAACGGCAAAAATGTAAAAAACCGAAAAATGGTCCAAATTACATAAAACTTTCAGAACTAATAACTCATCGATAGAAGGCGTGACTTCCATCTTGAGAACTTTCAAAATGGCTACCGTTGTCATGGAAACCGTCCAAACGTGAAAAAAACGAAAATAAATCCTTAATTAATTCATAGAAAATAAACCGCTACAGATACGACCAAAAAAACCGTAAGTAGAAAACAGTAGTATAAACTGTAGAATTCATTGCCGTTGGAATTTTTAAGATAGCTGCTGTTACCATGGAGATAACGCTTAAAGTGCACATGGGGCCCATATGGTAAAAAACGTCAAAGTAACATTTTTGTACAGATTTTAACCTCATTCCCGTTAAAATTATATTGTATTGTCATCTGTCTTTGAAATTTTCAAAATGGCCGCCGTTGCCATGGAAACAGCTTAAAAAAAAAAAAAAAAAAAAAAAAAAACTCGAAAATTTGAGACAAAATTCTGTGATTAAGACTATGTGCAAAACGTCTTCTAGAATATGCTAGAAGAAAACTAATACATAATTCAAAGTGCTTCTATTCTATACGAAAATCGTGCTTAAGAGAGAAAATCGCCACTGAGAGAGAGAGAAACACGAAGAGTACACATAATTGACATTTCTGCACTTGCATTAAAGTACACATCCGTTAATTGAACACCTGCAAAAATATACACATTAGCTGAAATCAATCGATAAGCGTGTAATTAAATTGTACAAGATAAAATACATGTATCGTGTGATACGCGAGATATTGAAGAATAAAATGAACAGTTAATATGCCGCTCCGTCAATATATACACATGTTGTCTGTCCAAGGTCCCCTCTAAAAAGAATAGTAATGTGCTAACTCCACGATAATATACTTCAGTATCACGTGACACCACCTTTCTTCTTCGCGCGTGTGTCTAATTTAAGATTATAAAGAGTTCCCCAACTATATATAGACATCACTCTTAGTCAACGAGAAGAGAAAGGGGGGGGGGGGGGGGGTTGGGGTCAAAGGCATGTATACTTTACGTGCCATGTGACTTTGGTACACTCAAACTGGTTGCTGCTACTGTGACAAAGTCTAGAACGGGGTGACATCCTCCGCTATTGCTTGCAATGGCAAATCTAGTGTTAGAATAACTCATTCGCTATTCATTTTTTTCTGATGAGAAAACAGGAAATAGAGTATTTTTCTCAATTGTACGTGTAAAATTGTTCACAGATATTTGTCACTGAACAGCACAAAACGTATAGACAAGGAATAAACCAATGCAAAATGTGTCACGTTATGCTATACAAAGTATTGATCAAGCAATCAAATCATGATTCAAGTGATCAAATCATGATAAGAGATCAATCAATCAAGTTTTGAGATCAAACAAGTAATGAGTCAAGTGCAGATATCGGAAAAAACGTCCCCTTCCCATTTTACAAACTGCCTATCAATCGATTAATCAATCAATCAAACGATTAATCAATCAATGATTGATCAATCATGATCACAAACCATCAATCAACCAATCCACATATCTTTCACGCTGAGTTTATGAAACAAAATACGTTTAATTATCTGTTGAACAATCGACTTTGCGTATTATTATGTCACCCCTTTGAAAAAGGGGGGATATATTGTTATTCTACGAATTTTTTCTTCCACACTTTTTGTCCAGCCGATTTCTCGGAGATGCCTTGACATGTATTTATAAAATTGCACCATAATGACAATCCCCATGTGCAAAGTTGCAGGAAGCATGGAATGGTTCAAGATGGCCGCCGTTACCATGGAAACGGCAAAAATGTAAAAAACCGAAAAATGGTCCAAATTACATAAAACTTTCAGAACTAATAACTCATCGATAGAAGGCGTGACTTCCATCTTGAGAACTTTCAAAATGGCTACCGTTGTCATGGAAACCGTCCAAACGTGAAAAAAACGAAAATAAATCCTTAATTAATTCATAGAAAATAAACCGCTACAGATACGACCAAAAAAACCGTAAGTAGAAAACAGTAGTATAAACTGTAGAATTCATTGCCGTTGGAATTTTTAAGATAGCTGCTGTTACCATGGAGATAACGCTTAAAGTGCACATGGGGCCCATATGGTAAAAAACGTCAAAGTAACATTTTTGTACAGATTTTAACCTCATTCCCGTTAAAATTATATTGTATTGTCATCTGTCTTTGAAATTTTCAAAATGGCCGCCGTTGCCATGGAAACAGCTTAAAAAAAAAAAAAAAAAAAAAAAAAAAAACTCGAAAATTTGAGACAAAATTCTGTGATTAAGACTATGTGCAAAACGTCTTCTAGAATATGCTAGAAGAAAACTAATACATAATTCAAAGTGCTTCTATTCTATACGAAAATCGTGCTTAAGAGAGAAAATCGCCACTGAGAGAGAGAGAAACACGAAGAGTACACATAATTGACATTTCTGCACTTGCATTAAAGTACACATCCGTTAATTGAACACCTGCAAAAATATACACATTAGCTGAAATCAATCGATAAGCGTGTAATTAAATTGTACAAGATAAAATACATGTATCGTGTGATACGCGAGATATTGAAGAATAAAATGAACAGTTAGTATGCCGCTCCGTCAATATATACACATGTTGTCTGTCCAAGGTCCCCTCTAAAAAGAATAGTAATGTGCTAACTCCACGATAATATACTTCAGTATCACGTGACACCACCTTTCTTCTTCGCGCGTGTGTCTAATTTAAGATTATAAAGAGTTCCCCAACTATATATAGACATCACTCTTAGTCAACGAGAAGAGAAAGGGGGGGGGGGGTTGGGGTCAAAGGCATGTATACTTTACGTGCCATGTGACTTTGGTACACTCAAACTGGTTGCTGCTACTGTGACAAAGTCTAGAACGGGGTGACATCCTCCGCTATTGCTTGCAATGGCAAATCTAGTGTTAGAATAACTCATTCGCTATTCATTTTTTTCTGATGAGAAAACAGGAAATAGAGTATTTTTCTCAATTGTACGTGTAAAATTGTTCACAGATATTTGTCACTGAACAGCACAAAACGTATAGACAAGGAATAAACCAATGCAAAATGTGTCACGTTATGCTATACAAAGTATTGATCAAGCAATCAAATCATGATTCAAGTGATCAAATCATGATAAGAGATCAATCAATCAAGTTTTGAGATCAAACAAGTAATGAGTCAAGTGCAGATATCGGAAAAAACGTCCCCTTCCCATTTTACAAACTGCCTATCAATCGATTAATCAATCAATCAAACGATTAATCAATCAATGATTGATCAATCATGATCACAAACCATCAATCAACCAATCCACATATCTTTCACGCTGAGTTTATGAAACAAAATACGTTTAATTATCTGTTGAACAATCGACTTTGCGTATTATTATGTCACCCCTTTGAAAAAGGGGGGATATATTGTTATTCTACGAATTTTTTCTTCCACACTTTTTGTCCAGCCGATTTCTCGGAGATGCCTTGACATGTATTTATAAAATTGCACCATAATGACAATCCCCATGTGCAAAGTTGCAGGAAGCATGGAATGGTTCAAGATGGCCGCCGTTACCATGGAAACGGCAAAAATGTAAAAAACCGAAAAATGGTCCAAATTACATAAAACTTTCAGAACTAATAACTCATCGATAGAAGGCGTGACTTCCATCTTGAGAACTTTCAAAATGGCTACCGTTGTCATGGAAACCGTCCAAACGTGAAAAAAACGAAAATAAATCCTTAATTAATTCATAGAAAATAAACCGCTACAGATACGACCAAAAAAACCGTAAGTAGAAAACAGTAGTATAAACTGTAGAATTCATTGCCGTTGGAATTTTTAAGATAGCTGCTGTTACCATGGAGATAACGCTTAAAGTGCACATGGGGCCCATATGGTAAAAAACGTCAAAGTAACATTTTTGTACAGATTTTAACCTCATTCCCGTTAAAATTATATTGTATTGTCATCTGTCTTTGAAATTTTCAAAATGGCCGCCGTTGCCATGGAAACAGCTTAAAAAAAAAAAAAAAAAAAAAAAAAACTCGAAAATTTGAGACAAAATTCTGTGATTAAGACTATGTGCAAAACGTCTTCTAGAATATGCTAGAAGAAAACTAATACATAATTCAAAGTGCTTCTATTCTATACGAAAATCGTGCTTAAGAGAGAAAATCGCCACTGAGAGAGAGAGAAACACGAAGAGTACACATAATTGACATTTCTGCACTTGCATTAAAGTACACATCCGTTAATTGAACACCTGCAAAAATATACACATTAGCTGAAATCAATCGATAAGCGTGTAATTAAATTGTACAAGATAAAATACATGTATCGTGTGATACGCGAGATATTGAAGAATAAAATGAACAGTTAGTATGCCGCTCCGTCAATATATACACATGTTGTCTGTCCAAGGTCCCCTCTAAAAAGAATAGTAATGTGCTAACTCCACGATAATATACTTCAGTATCACGTGACACCACCTTTCTTCTTCGCGCGTGTGTCTAATTTAAGATTATAAAGAGTTCCCCAACTATATATAGACATCACTCTTAGTCAACGAGAAGAGAAAGGGGGGGGGGGGTTGGGGTCAAGGGCATGTATACTTTACGTGCCATGTGACTTTGGTACACTCAAACTGGTTGCTGCTACTGTGACAAAGTCTAGAACGGGGTGACATCCTCCGCTATTGCTTGCAATGGCAAATCTAGTGTTAGAATAACTCATTCGCTATTCATTTTTTTCTGATGAGAAAACAGGAAATAGAGTATTTTTCTCAATTGTACGTGTAAAATTGTTCACAGATATTTGTCACTGAACAGCACAAAACGTATAGACAAGGAATAAACCAATGCAAAATGTGTCACGTTATGCTATACAAAGTATTGATCAAGCAATCAAATCATGATTCAAGTGATCAAATCATGATAAGAGATCAATCAATCAAGTTTTGAGATCAAACAAGTAATGAGTCAAGTGCAGATATCGGAAAAAACGTCCCCTTCCCATTTTACAAACTGCCTATCAATCGATTAATCAATCAATCAAACGATTAATCAATCAATGATTGATCAATCATGATCACAAACCATCAATCAACCAATCCACATATCTTTCACGCTGAGTTTATGAAACAAAATACGTTTAATTATCTGTTGAACAATCGACTTTGCGTATTATTATGTCACCCCTTTGAAAAAGGGGGGATATATTGTTATTCTACGAATTTTTTCTTCCACACTTTTTGTCCAGCCGATTTCTCGGAGATGCCTTGACATGTATTTATAAAATTGCACCATAATGACAATCCCCATGTGCAAAGTTGCAGGAAGCATGGAATGGTTCAAGATGGCCGCCGTTACCATGGAAACGGCAAAAATGTAAAAAACCGAAAAATGGTCCAAATTACATAAAACTTTCAGAACTAATAACTCATCGATAGAAGGCGTGACTTCCATCTTGAGAACTTTCAAAATGGCTACCGTTGTCATGGAAACCGTCCAAACGTGAAAAAAACGAAAATAAATCCTTAATTAATTCATAGAAAATAAACCGCTACAGATACGACCAAAAAAACCGTAAGTAGAAAACAGTAGTATAAACTGTAGAATTCATTGCCGTTGGAATTTTTAAGATAGCTGCTGTTACCATGGAGATAACGCTTAAAGTGCACATGGGGCCCATATGGTAAAAAACGTCAAAGTAACATTTTTGTACAGATTTTAACCTCATTCCCGTTAAAATTATATTGTATTGTCATCTGTCTTTGAAATTTTCAAAATGGCCGCCGTTGCCATGGAAACAGCTTAAAAAAAAAAAAAAAAAAAAAAAAAAAACTCGAAAATTTGAGACAAAATTCTGTGATTAAGACTATGTGCAAAACGTCTTCTAGAATATGCTAGAAGAAAACTAATACATAATTCAAAGTGCTTCTATTCTATACGAAAATCGTGCTTAAGAGAGAAAATCGCCACTGAGAGAGAGAGAAACACGAAGAGTACACATAATTGACATTTCTGCACTTGCATTAAAGTACACATCCGTTAATTGAACACCTGCAAAAATATACACATTAGCTGAAATCAATCGATAAGCGTGTAATTAAATTGTACAAGATAAAATACATGTATCGTGTGATACGCGAGATATTGAAGAATAAAATGAACAGTTAGTATGCCGCTCCGTCAATATATACACATGTTGTCTGTCCAAGGTCCCCTCTAAAAAGAATAGTAATGTGCTAACTCCACGATAATATACTTCAGTATCACGTGACACCACCTTTCTTCTTCGCGCGTGTGTCTAATTTAAGATTATAAAGAGTTCCCCAACTATATATAGACATCACTCTTAGTCAACGAGAAGAGAAAGGGGGGGGGGGGGGGTTGGGGTCAAAGGCATGTATACTTTACGTGCCATGTGACTTTGGTACACTCAAACTGGTTGCTGCTACTGTGACAAAGTCTAGAACGGGGTGACATCCTCCGCTATTGCTTGCAATGGCAAATCTAGTGTTAGAATAACTCATTCGCTATTCATTTTTTTCTGATGAGAAAACAGGAAATAGAGTATTTTTCTCAATTGTACGTGTAAAATTGTTCACAGATATTTGTCACTGAACAGCACAAAACGTATAGACAAGGAATAAACCAATGCAAAATGTGTCACGTTATGCTATACAAAGTATTGATCAAGCAATCAAATCATGATTCAAGTGATCAAATCATGATAAGAGATCAATCAATCAAGTTTTGAGATCAAACAAGTAATGAGTCAAGTGCAGATATCGGAAAAAACGTCCCCTTCCCATTTTACAAACTGCCTATCAATCGATTAATCAATCAATCAAACGATTAATCAATCAATGATTGATCAATCATGATCACAAACCATCAATCAACCAATCCACATATCTTTCACGCTGAGTTTATGAAACAAAATACGTTTAATTATCTGTTGAACAATCGACTTTGCGTATTATTATGTCACCCCTTTGAAAAAGGGGGGATATATTGTTATTCTACGAATTTTTTCTTCCACACTTTTTGTCCAGCCGATTTCTCGGAGATGCCTTGACATGTATTTATAAAATTGCACCATAATGACAATCCCCATGTGCAAAGTTGCAGGAAGCATGGAATGGTTCAAGATGGCCGCCGTTACCATGGAAACGGCAAAAATGTAAAAAACCGAAAAATGGTCCAAATTACATAAAACTTTCAGAACTAATAACTCATCGATAGAAGGCGTGACTTCCATCTTGAGAACTTTCAAAATGGCTACCGTTGTCATGGAAACCGTCCAAACGTGAAAAAAACGAAAATAAATCCTTAATTAATTCATAGAAAATAAACCGCTACAGATACGACCAAAAAAACCGTAAGTAGAAAACAGTAGTATAAACTGTAGAATTCATTGCCGTTGGAATTTTTAAGATAGCTGCTGTTACCATGGAGATAACGCTTAAAGTGCACATGGGGCCCATATGGTAAAAAACGTCAAAGTAACATTTTTGTACAGATTTTAACCTCATTCCCGTTAAAATTATATTGTATTGTCATCTGTCTTTGAAATTTTCAAAATGGCCGCCGTTGCCATGGAAACAGCTTAAAAAAAAAAAAAAAAAAAAAAAAAAAACTCGAAAATTTGAGACAAAATTCTGTGATTAAGACTATGTGCAAAACGTCTTCTAGAATATGCTAGAAGAAAACTAATACATAATTCAAAGTGCTTCTATTCTATACGAAAATCGTGCTTAAGAGAGAAAATCGCCACTGAGAGAGAGAGAAACACGAAGAGTACACATAATTGACATTTCTGCACTTGCATTAAAGTACACATCCGTTAATTGAACACCTGCAAAAATATACACATTAGCTGAAATCAATCGATAAGCGTGTAATTAAATTGTACAAGATAAAATACATGTATCGTGTGATACGCGAGATATTGAAGAATAAAATGAACAGTTAGTATGCCGCTCCGTCAATATATACACATGTTGTCTGTCCAAGGTCCCCTCTAAAAAGAATAGTAATGTGCTAACTCCACGATAATATACTTCAGTATCACGTGACACCACCTTTCTTCTTCGCGCGTGTGTCTAATTTAAGATTATAAAGAGTTCCCCAACTATATATAGACATCACTCTTAGTCAACGAGAAGAGAAAGGGGGGGGGGGGGGTCAAAGGCATGTATACTTTACGTGCCATGTGACTTTGGTACACTCAAACTGGTTGCTGCTACTGTGACAAAGTCTAGAACGGGGTGACATCCTCCGCTATTGCTTGCAATGGCAAATCTAGTGTTAGAATAACTCATTCGCTATTCATTTTTTTCTGATGAGAAAACAGGAAATAGAGTATTTTTCTCAATTGTACGTGTAAAATTGTTCACAGATATTTGTCACTGAACAGCACAAAACGTATAGACAAGGAATAAACCAATGCAAAATGTGTCACGTTATGCTATACAAAGTATTGATCAAGCAATCAAATCATGATTCAAGTGATCAAATCATGATAAGAGATCAATCAATCAAGTTTTGAGATCAAACAAGTAATGAGTCAAGTGCAGATATCGGAAAAAACGTCCCCTTCCCATTTTACAAACTGCCTATCAATCGATTAATCAATCAATCAAACGATTAATCAATCAATGATTGATCAATCATGATCACAAACCATCAATCAACCAATCCACATATCTTTCACGCTGAGTTTATGAAACAAAATACGTTTAATTATCTGTTGAACAATCGACTTTGCGTATTATTATGTCACCCCTTTGAAAAAGGGGGGATATATTGTTATTCTACGAATTTTTTCTTCCACACTTTTTGTCCAGCCGATTTCTCGGAGATGCCTTGACATGTATTTATAAAATTGCACCATAATGACAATCCCCATGTGCAAAGTTGCAGGAAGCATGGAATGGTTCAAGATGGCCGCCGTTACCATGGAAACGGCAAAAATGTAAAAAACCGAAAAATGGTCCAAATTACATAAAACTTTCAGAACTAATAACTCATCGATAGAAGGCGTGACTTCCATCTTGAGAACTTTCAAAATGGCTACCGTTGTCATGGAAACCGTCCAAACGTGAAAAAAACGAAAATAAATCCTTAATTAATTCATAGAAAATAAACCGCTACAGATACGACCAAAAAAACCGTAAGTAGAAAACAGTAGTATAAACTGTAGAATTCATTGCCGTTGGAATTTTTAAGATAGCTGCTGTTACCATGGAGATAACGCTTAAAGTGCACATGGGGCCCATATGGTAAAAAACGTCAAAGTAACATTTTTGTACAGATTTTAACCTCATTCCCGTTAAAATTATATTGTATTGTCATCTGTCTTTGAAATTTTCAAAATGGCCGCCGTTGCCATGGAAACAGCTTAAAAAAAAAAAAAAAAAAAAAAAAAAAACTCGAAAATTTGAGACAAAATTCTGTGATTAAGACTATGTGCAAAACGTCTTCTAGAATATGCTAGAAGAAAACTAATACATAATTCAAAGTGCTTCTATTCTATACGAAAATCGTGCTTAAGAGAGAAAATCGCCACTGAGAGAGAGAGAAACACGAAGAGTACACATAATTGACATTTCTGCACTTGCATTAAAGTACACATCCGTTAATTGAACACCTGCAAAAATATACACATTAGCTGAAATCAATCGATAAGCGTGTAATTAAATTGTACAAGATAAAATACATGTATCGTGTGATACGCGAGATATTGAAGAATAAAATGAACAGTTAGTATGCCGCTCCGTCAATATATACACATGTTGTCTGTCCAAGGTCCCCTCTAAAAAGAATAGTAATGTGCTAACTCCACGATAATATACTTCAGTATCACGTGACACCACCTTTCTTCTTCGCGCGTGTGTCTAATTTAAGATTATAAAGAGTTCCCCAACTATATATAGACATCACTCTTAGTCAACGAGAAGAGAAAGGGGGGGGGGGGGGGGGGTTGGGGTCAAAGGCATGTATACTTTACGTGCCATGTGACTTTGGTACACTCAAACTGGTTGCTGCTACTGTGACAAAGTCTAGAACGGGGTGACATCCTCCGCTATTGCTTGCAATGGCAAATCTAGTGTTAGAATAACTCATTCGCTATTCATTTTTTTCTGATGAGAAAACAGGAAATAGAGTATTTTTCTCAATTGTACGTGTAAAATTGTTCACAGATATTTGTCACTGAACAGCACAAAACGTATAGACAAGGAATAAACCAATGCAAAATGTGTCACGTTATGCTATACAAAGTATTGATCAAGCAATCAAATCATGATTCAAGTGATCAAATCATGATAAGAGATCAATCAATCAAGTTTTGAGATCAAACAAGTAATGAGTCAAGTGCAGATATCGGAAAAAACGTCCCCTTCCCATTTTACAAACTGCCTATCAATCGATTAATCAATCAATCAAACGATTAATCAATCAATGATTGATCAATCATGATCACAAACCATCAATCAACCAATCCACATATCTTTCACGCTGAGTTTATGAAACAAAATACGTTTAATTATCTGTTGAACAATCGACTTTGCGTATTATTATGTCACCCCTTTGAAAAAGGGGGGATATATTGTTATTCTACGAATTTTTTCTTCCACACTTTTTGTCCAGCCGATTTCTCGGAGATGCCTTGACATGTATTTATAAAATTGCACCATAATGACAATCCCCATGTGCAAAGTTGCAGGAAGCATGGAATGGTTCAAGATGGCCGCCGTTACCATGGAAACGGCAAAAATGTAAAAAACCGAAAAATGGTCCAAATTACATAAAACTTTCAGAACTAATAACTCATCGATAGAAGGCGTGACTTCCATCTTGAGAACTTTCAAAATGGCTACCGTTGTCATGGAAACCGTCCAAACGTGAAAAAAACGAAAATAAATCCTTAATTAATTCATAGAAAATAAACCGCTACAGATACGACCAAAAAAACCGTAAGTAGAAAACAGTAGTATAAACTGTAGAATTCATTGCCGTTGGAATTTTTAAGATAGCTGCTGTTACCATGGAGATAACGCTTAAAGTGCACATGGGGCCCATATGGTAAAAAACGTCAAAGTAACATTTTTGTACAGATTTTAACCTCATTCCCGTTAAAATTATATTGTATTGTCATCTGTCTTGAAATTTTCAAAATGGCCGCCGTTGCCATGGAAACAGCTTAAAAAAAAAAAAAAAAAAAAAAAAAAAACTCGAAAATTTGAGACAAAATTCTGTGATTAAGACTATGTGCAAAACGTCTTCTAGAATATGCTAGAAGAAAACTAATACATAATTCAAAGTGCTTCTATTCTATACGAAAATCGTGCTTAAGAGAGAAAATCGCCACTGAGAGAGAGAGAAACACGAAGAGTACACATAATTGACATTTCTGCACTTGCATTAAAGTACACATCCGTTAATTGAACACCTGCAAAAATATACACATTAGCTGAAATCAATCGATAAGCGTGTAATTAAATTGTACAAGATAAAATACATGTATCGTGTGATACGCGAGATATTGAAGAATAAAATGAACAGTTAGTATGCCGCTCCGTCAATATATACACATGTTGTCTGTCCAAGGTCCCCTCTAAAAAGAATAGTAATGTGCTAACTCCACGATAATATACTTCAGTATCACGTGACACCACCTTTCTTCTTCGCGCGTGTGTCTAATTTAAGATTATAAAGAGTTCCCCAACTATATATAGACATCACTCTTAGTCAACGAGAAGAGAAAGGGGGGGGGGGGGGGGGGTTGGGGTCAAAGGCATGTATACTTTACGTGCCATGTGACTTTGGTACACTCAAACTGGTTGCTGCTACTGTGACAAAGTCTAGAACGGGGTGACATCCTCCGCTATTGCTTGCAATGGCAAATCTAGTGTTAGAATAACTCATTCGCTATTCATTTTTTCTGATGAGAAAACAGGAAATAGAGTATTTTTCTCAATTGTACGTGTAAAATTGTTCACAGATATTTGTCACTGAACAGCACAAAACGTATAGACAAGGAATAAACCAATGCAAAATGTGTCACGTTATGCTATACAAAGTATTGATCAAGCAAT
>NC_086378.1:176595-210351 GCF_036588685.1 Mytilus trossulus | reverse complement strand
GAAACGTAGAATAACAATATGCCACCCAAACTCCGTTTAGGGTGCCATAACAATATATCCCCCCTTTTTCAAAGGGGTGACATAATAATACGCAAAAGTCGATTGTTCAACAGATAATTAAACGTATTTTGTTTCATAAACTCAACGTGAAAGATATGTGGATTGGTTGATTGATGGTTTGTGATCATGATTGATCAATCATTGATTGATTAATCGTTTGATTGATTGATTAATCGATTGATAGGCAGTTTGTAAAATGGGAAGGGGACGTTTTTTTCCGATATCTGCACTTGACGCATTACTTGTTTGATCTCAAAACTTGATTGATTGATCTCTTATCATGATTTGATCACTTGAATCATGATTTGATTGATTGATCAATACTTTGTACAGCATAACGTGACACATTTTGCATTGGTTTATTCCTTGTCTATACGTTTTGTGCTGTTCAGTGACAAATATCTGTGAACAATTTTACACGTACAATTGAGAAAAATACTCTATTTCCTGTTTTCTAATCAGAAAAAATGAATAGCGAATGAGTTATTCTAACACTAGATTTGCCATTGCAAGCAATAGCGGAGGATGTCACCCCGTTCTAGACTTTGTCACAGTAGCAGCAACCAGTTTGAGTGTACCAAAGTCACATGGCACGTATAGTATACATGCCTTTGAACACCACCCCCCCCCCCTTTCTCTTCTCGTAGACTAAGAGTGATGTCTATATATAGTTGGGGAACTCTTTAAAATCTTAAATTAGACACACGCGCGAAGAAGAAAGGTGGTGTCACGTGATACTGAAGTATATTATCGTGGAGTTAGTACATTACTATTCTTTTTAGAGGGGACCTTGGACAGACAACATGTGTATATATTGACGGAGCGGCATACTAACTGTTCATTTTATTCTTCAATATCTCGCGTATCACGAGATACATGTATTTTATCTTGTACAATTTAATTACACGCTTATCGATTGATTTCAGCTAATGTGTATATTTTTGCAGGTGTTCAATTAACGGATGTGTACTTTAATGCAAGTGCAGAAATGTCAATTATGTGTACTCTTCGTGTTTCTCTCTCTCTCAGTGGCGATTTTCTCTCTTAAGCACGATTTTCGTATAGAATAGAAGCACTTTGAATTATGTATTAGTTTTCTTCTAGCATATTCTAGATGACTTTTTGCACATAGTCTTAATCACAGAATTTTGTCTCAAATTTTCGAGTTATTTTTTTTTTTTAGCTGTTTCCATGGCAACGGCGGCCATTTTGAAAATTTCAAAGACAGATGACAATACAATATAATTTTAACGGGAATGAGGTTAAAATCTGTACAAAAATGTTACTTTGACGTTTTTTACCATATGGGCCCCATGTGCACTTTAAGCGTTATCTCCATGGTAACAGCAGCTATCTTAAAAATTCCAACGGCAATGAATTCTACAGTTTATACTACTGTTTTCTACTTACGGTTTTTTTGGTCGTATCTGTAGCGGTTTATTTTCTATGAATTAATTAAGGATTTATTTTCGTTTTTTTCACGTTTGGACGGTTTCCATGACAACGGTAGCCATTTTGAAAGTTCTCAAGATGGAAGTCACGTCTTCTATCGATGAGTTATTAGTTCTGAAAGTTTTATGTAATTTGGACCATTTTTCGGTTTTTTACATTTTTGCCGTTTCCATGGTAACGGCGGCCATCTTGAACCATTCCATGCTTACTGCAACTTTGCACATGGGGATTGTCATTATGGTGCAATTTTATAAATACATGTCAAGGCATCTCCGAGAAATCGGCTGGACAAAAAGTGTGGAAGAAAAAATTCGTAGAATAACAATATATCCCCCCTTTTTCAAAGGGGTGACATAATAAGAAAAAAAGAAACGTAGAATAACAATATGTCACCCCAACTCCGTTGAGGGTGCCATAAAAAAAGAAACGTAGAATAACAATATGCCACCCAAACTCCGTTTAGGGTGCCATAACAATATATCCCCCCTTTTTCAAAGGGGTGACATAATAATACGCAAAAGTCGATTGTTCAACAGATAATTAAACGTATTTTGTTTCATAAACTCAACGTGAAAGATATGTGGATTGGTTGATTGATGGTTTGTGATCATGATTGATCAATCATTGATTGATTAATCGTTTGATTGATTGATTAATCGATTGATAGGCAGTTTGTAAAATGGGAAGGGGACGTTTTTTTCCGATATCTGCACTTGACGCATTACTTGTTTGATCTCAAAACTTGATTGATTGATCTCTTATCATGATTTGATCACTTGAATCATGATTTGATTGATTGATCAATACTTTGTACAGCATAACGTGACACATTTTGCATTGGTTTATTCCTTGTCTATACGTTTTGTGCTGTTCAGTGACAAATATCTGTGAACAATTTTACACGTACAATTGAGAAAAATACTCTATTTCCTGTTTTCTAATCAGAAAAAATGAATAGCGAATGAGTTATTCTAACACTAGATTTGCCATTGCAAGCAATAGCGGAGGATGTCACCCCGTTCTAGACTTTGTCACAGTAGCAGCAACCAGTTTGAGTGTACCAAAGTCACATGGCACGTATAGTATACATGCCTTTGAACACCACCCCCCCCCCTTTCTCTTCTCGTAGACTAAGAGTGATGTCTATATATAGTTGGGGAACTCTTTAAAATCTTAAATTAGACACACGCGCGAAGAAGAAAGGTGGTGTCACGTGATACTGAAGTATATTATCGTGGAGTTAGTACATTACTATTCTTTTTAGAGGGGACCTTGGACAGACAACATGTGTATATATTGACGGAGCGGCATACTAACTGTTCATTTTATTCTTCAATATCTCGCGTATCACGAGATACATGTATTTTATCTTGTACAATTTAATTACACGCTTATCGATTGATTTCAGCTAATGTGTATATTTTTGCAGGTGTTCAATTAACGGATGTGTACTTTAATGCAAGTGCAGAAATGTCAATTATGTGTACTCTTCGTGTTTCTCTCTCTCTCAGTGGCGATTTTCTCTCTTAAGCACGATTTTCGTATAGAATAGAAGCACTTTGAATTATGTATTAGTTTTCTTCTAGCATATTCTAGATGACTTTTTGCACATAGTCTTAATCACAGAATTTTGTCTCAAATTTTCGAGTTATTTTTTTTTTTTTTTTTTTTTTTTTTAGCTGTTTCCATGGCAACGGCGGCCATTTTGAAAATTTCAAAGACAGATGACAATACAATATAATTTTAACGGGAATGAGGTTAAAATCTGTACAAAAATGTTACTTTGACGTTTTTTACCATATGGGCCCCATGTGCACTTTAAGCGTTATCTCCATGGTAACAGCAGCTATCTTAAAAATTCCAACGGCAATGAATTCTACAGTTTATACTACTGTTTTCTACTTACGGTTTTTTTGGTCGTATCTGTAGCGGTTTATTTTCTATGAATTAATTAAGGATTTATTTTCGTTTTTTTCACGTTTGGACGGTTTCCATGACAACGGTAGCCATTTTGAAAGTTCTCAAGATGGAAGTCACGTCTTCTATCGATGAGTTATTAGTTCTGAAAGTTTTATGTAATTTGGACCATTTTTCGGTTTTTTACATTTTTGCCGTTTCCATGGTAACGGCGGCCATCTTGAACCATTCCATGCTTACTGCAACTTTGCACATGGGGATTGTCATTATGGTGCAATTTTATAAATACATGTCAAGGCATCTCCGAGAAATCGGCTGGACAAAAAGTGTGGAAGAAAAAATTCGTAGAATAACAATATATCCCCCCTTTTTCAAAGGGGTGACATAATAAGAAAAAAAGAAACGTAGAATAACAATATGTCACCCCAACTCCGTTGAGGGTGCCATAAAAAAAGAAACGTAGAATAACAATATGCCACCCAAACTCCGTTTAGGGTGCCATAACAATATATCCCCCCTTTTTCAAAGGGGTGACATAATAATACGCAAAAGTCGATTGTTCAACAGATAATTAAACGTATTTTGTTTCATAAACTCAACGTGAAAGATATGTGGATTGGTTGATTGATGGTTTGTGATCATGATTGATCAATCATTGATTGATTAATCGTTTGATTGATTGATTAATCGATTGATAGGCAGTTTGTAAAATGGGAAGGGGACGTTTTTTTCCGATATCTGCACTTGACGCATTACTTGTTTGATCTCAAAACTTGATTGATTGATCTCTTATCATGATTTGATCACTTGAATCATGATTTGATTGATTGATCAATACTTTGTACAGCATAACGTGACACATTTTGCATTGGTTTATTCCTTGTCTATACGTTTTGTGCTGTTCAGTGACAAATATCTGTGAACAATTTTACACGTACAATTGAGAAAAATACTCTATTTCCTGTTTTCTAATCAGAAAAAATGAATAGCGAATGAGTTATTCTAACACTAGATTTGCCATTGCAAGCAATAGCGGAGGATGTCACCCCGTTCTAGACTTTGTCACAGTAGCAGCAACCAGTTTGAGTGTACCAAAGTCACATGGCACGTATAGTATACATGCCTTTGAACACCACCCCCCCCCCTTTCTCTTCTCGTAGACTAAGAGTGATGTCTATATATAGTTGGGGAACTCTTTAAAATCTTAAATTAGACACACGCGCGAAGAAGAAAGGTGGTGTCACGTGATACTGAAGTATATTATCGTGGAGTTAGTACATTACTATTCTTTTTAGAGGGGACCTTGGACAGACAACATGTGTATATATTGACGGAGCGGCATACTAACTGTTCATTTTATTCTTCAATATCTCGCGTATCACGAGATACATGTATTTTATCTTGTACAATTTAATTACACGCTTATCGATTGATTTCAGCTAATGTGTATATTTTTGCAGGTGTTCAATTAACGGATGTGTACTTTAATGCAAGTGCAGAAATGTCAATTATGTGTACTCTTCGTGTTTCTCTCTCTCTCAGTGGCGATTTTCTCTCTTAAGCACGATTTTCGTATAGAATAGAAGCACTTTGAATTATGTATTAGTTTTCTTCTAGCATATTCTAGATGACTTTTTGCACATAGTCTTAATCACAGAATTTTGTCTCAAATTTTCGAGTTATTTTTTTTTTTTTTTTTTTTTTTTTTAGCTGTTTCCATGGCAACGGCGGCCATTTTGAAAATTTCAAAGACAGATGACAATACAATATAATTTTAACGGGAATGAGGTTAAAATCTGTACAAAAATGTTACTTTGACGTTTTTTACCATATGGGCCCCATGTGCACTTTAAGCGTTATCTCCATGGTAACAGCAGCTATCTTAAAAATTCCAACGGCAATGAATTCTACAGTTTATACTACTGTTTTCTACTTACGGTTTTTTTGGTCGTATCTGTAGCGGTTTATTTTCTATGAATTAATTAAGGATTTATTTTCGTTTTTTTCACGTTTGGACGGTTTCCATGACAACGGTAGCCATTTTGAAAGTTCTCAAGATGGAAGTCACGTCTTCTATCGATGAGTTATTAGTTCTGAAAGTTTTATGTAATTTGGACCATTTTTCGGTTTTTTACATTTTTGCCGTTTCCATGGTAACGGCGGCCATCTTGAACCATTCCATGCTTACTGCAACTTTGCACATGGGGATTGTCATTATGGTGCAATTTTATAAATACATGTCAAGGCATCTCCGAGAAATCGGCTGGACAAAAAGTGTGGAAGAAAAAATTCGTAGAATAACAATATATCCCCCCTTTTTCAAAGGGGTGACATAATAAGAAAAAAAGAAACGTAGAATAACAATATGTCACCCCAACTCCGTTGAGGGTGCCATAAAAAAAGAAACGTAGAATAACAATATGCCACCCAAACTCCGTTTAGGGTGCCATAACAATATATCCCCCCTTTTTCAAAGGGGTGACATAATAATACGCAAAAGTCGATTGTTCAACAGATAATTAAACGTATTTTGTTTCATAAACTCAACGTGAAAGATATGTGGATTGGTTGATTGATGGTTTGTGATCATGATTGATCAATCATTGATTGATTAATCGTTTGATTGATTGATTAATCGATTGATAGGCAGTTTGTAAAATGGGAAGGGGACGTTTTTTTCCGATATCTGCACTTGACGCATTACTTGTTTGATCTCAAAACTTGATTGATTGATCTCTTATCATGATTTGATCACTTGAATCATGATTTGATTGATTGATCAATACTTTGTACAGCATAACGTGACACATTTTGCATTGGTTTATTCCTTGTCTATACGTTTTGTGCTGTTCAGTGACAAATATCTGTGAACAATTTTACACGTACAATTGAGAAAAATACTCTATTTCCTGTTTTCTAATCAGAAAAAATGAATAGCGAATGAGTTATTCTAACACTAGATTTGCCATTGCAAGCAATAGCGGAGGATGTCACCCCGTTCTAGACTTTGTCACAGTAGCAGCAACCAGTTTGAGTGTACCAAAGTCACATGGCACGTATAGTATACATGCCTTTGAACACCACCCCCCCCCCCCTTTCTCTTCTCGTAGACTAAGAGTGATGTCTATATATAGTTGGGGAACTCTTTAAAATCTTAAATTAGACACACGCGCGAAGAAGAAAGGTGGTGTCACGTGATACTGAAGTATATTATCGTGGAGTTAGTACATTACTATTCTTTTTAGAGGGGACCTTGGACAGACAACATGTGTATATATTGACGGAGCGGCATACTAACTGTTCATTTTATTCTTCAATATCTCGCGTATCACGAGATACATGTATTTTATCTTGTACAATTTAATTACACGCTTATCGATTGATTTCAGCTAATGTGTATATTTTTGCAGGTGTTCAATTAACGGATGTGTACTTTAATGCAAGTGCAGAAATGTCAATTATGTGTACTCTTCGTGTTTCTCTCTCTCTCAGTGGCGATTTTCTCTCTTAAGCACGATTTTCGTATAGAATAGAAGCACTTTGAATTATGTATTAGTTTTCTTCTAGCATATTCTAGATGACTTTTTGCACATAGTCTTAATCACAGAATTTTGTCTCAAATTTTCGAGTTATTTTTTTTTTTTTTTTTTTTTTTTTTAGCTGTTTCCATGGCAACGGCGGCCATTTTGAAAATTTCAAAGACAGATGACAATACAATATAATTTTAACGGGAATGAGGTTAAAATCTGTACAAAAATGTTACTTTGACGTTTTTTACCATATGGGCCCCATGTGCACTTTAAGCGTTATCTCCATGGTAACAGCAGCTATCTTAAAAATTCCAACGGCAATGAATTCTACAGTTTATACTACTGTTTTCTACTTACGGTTTTTTTGGTCGTATCTGTAGCGGTTTATTTTCTATGAATTAATTAAGGATTTATTTTCGTTTTTTTCACGTTTGGACGGTTTCCATGACAACGGTAGCCATTTTGAAAGTTCTCAAGATGGAAGTCACGTCTTCTATCGATGAGTTATTAGTTCTGAAAGTTTTATGTAATTTGGACCATTTTTCGGTTTTTTACATTTTTGCCGTTTCCATGGTAACGGCGGCCATCTTGAACCATTCCATGCTTACTGCAACTTTGCACATGGGGATTGTCATTATGGTGCAATTTTATAAATACATGTCAAGGCATCTCCGAGAAATCGGCTGGACAAAAAGTGTGGAAGAAAAAATTCGTAGAATAACAATATATCCCCCCTTTTTCAAAGGGGTGACATAATAAGAAAAAAAGAAACGTAGAATAACAATATGTCACCCCAACTCCGTTGAGGGTGCCATAAAAAAAGAAACGTAGAATAACAATATGCCACCCAAACTCCGTTTAGGGTGCCATAACAATATATCCCCCCTTTTTCAAAGGGGTGACATAATAATACGCAAAAGTCGATTGTTCAACAGATAATTAAACGTATTTTGTTTCATAAACTCAACGTGAAAGATATGTGGATTGGTTGATTGATGGTTTGTGATCATGATTGATCAATCATTGATTGATTAATCGTTTGATTGATTGATTAATCGATTGATAGGCAGTTTGTAAAATGGGAAGGGGACGTTTTTTTCCGATATCTGCACTTGACGCATTACTTGTTTGATCTCAAAACTTGATTGATTGATCTCTTATCATGATTTGATCACTTGAATCATGATTTGATTGATTGATCAATACTTTGTACAGCATAACGTGACACATTTTGCATTGGTTTATTCCTTGTCTATACGTTTTGTGCTGTTCAGTGACAAATATCTGTGAACAATTTTACACGTACAATTGAGAAAAATACTCTATTTCCTGTTTTCTAATCAGAAAAAATGAATAGCGAATGAGTTATTCTAACACTAGATTTGCCATTGCAAGCAATAGCGGAGGATGTCACCCCGTTCTAGACTTTGTCACAGTAGCAGCAACCAGTTTGAGTGTACCAAAGTCACATGGCACGTATAGTATACATGCCTTTGAACACCACCCCCCCCCTTTCTCTTCTCGTAGACTAAGAGTGATGTCTATATATAGTTGGGGAACTCTTTAAAATCTTAAATTAGACACACGCGCGAAGAAGAAAGGTGGTGTCACGTGATACTGAAGTATATTATCGTGGAGTTAGTACATTACTATTCTTTTTAGAGGGGACCTTGGACAGACAACATGTGTATATATTGACGGAGCGGCATACTAACTGTTCATTTTATTCTTCAATATCTCGCGTATCACGAGATACATGTATTTTATCTTGTACAATTTAATTACACGCTTATCGATTGATTTCAGCTAATGTGTATATTTTTGCAGGTGTTCAATTAACGGATGTGTACTTTAATGCAAGTGCAGAAATGTCAATTATGTGTACTCTTCGTGTTTCTCTCTCTCTCAGTGGCGATTTTCTCTCTTAAGCACGATTTTCGTATAGAATAGAAGCACTTTGAATTATGTATTAGTTTTCTTCTAGCATATTCTAGATGACTTTTTGCACATAGTCTTAATCACAGAATTTTGTCTCAAATTTTCGAGTTATTTTTTTTTTTTTTTTTTTTTTTTTTAGCTGTTTCCATGGCAACGGCGGCCATTTTGAAAATTTCAAAGACAGATGACAATACAATATAATTTTAACGGGAATGAGGTTAAAATCTGTACAAAAATGTTACTTTGACGTTTTTTACCATATGGGCCCCATGTGCACTTTAAGCGTTATCTCCATGGTAACAGCAGCTATCTTAAAAATTCCAACGGCAATGAATTCTACAGTTTATACTACTGTTTTCTACTTACGGTTTTTTTGGTCGTATCTGTAGCGGTTTATTTTCTATGAATTAATTAAGGATTTATTTTCGTTTTTTTCACGTTTGGACGGTTTCCATGACAACGGTAGCCATTTTGAAAGTTCTCAAGATGGAAGTCACGTCTTCTATCGATGAGTTATTAGTTCTGAAAGTTTTATGTAATTTGGACCATTTTTCGGTTTTTTACATTTTTGCCGTTTCCATGGTAACGGCGGCCATCTTGAACCATTCCATGCTTACTGCAACTTTGCACATGGGGATTGTCATTATGGTGCAATTTTATAAATACATGTCAAGGCATCTCCGAGAAATCGGCTGGACAAAAAGTGTGGAAGAAAAAATTCGTAGAATAACAATATATCCCCCCTTTTTCAAAGGGGTGACATAATAAGAAAAAAAGAAACGTAGAATAACAATATGTCACCCCAACTCCGTTGAGGGTGCCATAAAAAAAGAAACGTAGAATAACAATATGCCACCCAAACTCCGTTTAGGGTGCCATAACAATATATCCCCCCTTTTTCAAAGGGGTGACATAATAATACGCAAAAGTCGATTGTTCAACAGATAATTAAACGTATTTTGTTTCATAAACTCAACGTGAAAGATATGTGGATTGGTTGATTGATGGTTTGTGATCATGATTGATCAATCATTGATTGATTAATCGTTTGATTGATTGATTAATCGATTGATAGGCAGTTTGTAAAATGGGAAGGGGACGTTTTTTTCCGATATCTGCACTTGACGCATTACTTGTTTGATCTCAAAACTTGATTGATTGATCTCTTATCATGATTTGATCCCTTGAATCATGATTTGATTGATTGATCAATACTTTGTACAGCATAACGTGACACATTTTGCATTGGTTTATTCCTTGTCTATACGTTTTGTGCTGTTCAGTGACAAATATCTGTGAACAATTTTACACGTACAATTGAGAAAAATACTCTATTTCCTGTTTTCTAATCAGAAAAAATGAATAGCGAATGAGTTATTCTAACACTAGATTTGCCATTGCAAGCAATAGCGGAGGATGTCACCCCGTTCTAGACTTTGTCACAGTAGCAGCAACCAGTTTGAGTGTACCAAAGTCACATGGCACGTATAGTATACATGCCTTTGAACACCACCCCCCCCCCCCCCTTTCTCTTCTCGTAGACTAAGAGTGATGTCTATATATAGTTGGGGAACTCTTTAAAATCTTAAATTAGACACACGCGCGAAGAAGAAAGGTGGTGTCACGTGATACTGAAGTATATTATCGTGGAGTTAGTACATTACTATTCTTTTTAGAGGGGACCTTGGACAGACAACATGTGTATATATTGACGGAGCGGCATACTAACTGTTCATTTTATTCTTCAATATCTCGCGTATCACGAGATACATGTATTTTATCTTGTACAATTTAATTACACGCTTATCGATTGATTTCAGCTAATGTGTATATTTTTGCAGGTGTTCAATTAACGGATGTGTACTTTAATGCAAGTGCAGAAATGTCAATTATGTGTACTCTTCGTGTTTCTCTCTCTCTCAGTGGCGATTTTCTCTCTTAAGCACGATTTTCGTATAGAATAGAAGCACTTTGAATTATGTATTAGTTTTCTTCTAGCATATTCTAGATGACTTTTGGCACATAGTCTTAATCACAGAATTTTGTCTCAAATTTTCGAGTTATTTTTTTTTTTTTTTTTTTTTTTTTTAGCTGTTTCCATGGCAACGGCGGCCATTTTGAAAATTTCAAAGACAGATGACAATACAATATAATTTTAACGGGAATGAGGTTAAAATCTGTACAAAAATGTTACTTTGACGTTTTTTACCATATGGGCCCCATGTGCACTTTAAGCGTTATCTCCATGGTAACAGCAGCTATCTTAAAAATTCCAACGGCAATGAATTCTACAGTTTATACTACTGTTTTCTACTTACGGTTTTTTTGGTCGTATCTGTAGCGGTTTATTTTCTATGAATTAATTAAGGATTTATTTTCGTTTTTTTCACGTTTGGACGGTTTCCATGACAACGGTAGCCATATTTTGAAAGTTCTCAAGATGGAAGTCACGTCTTCTATCGATGAGTTATTAGTTCTGAAAGTTTTATGTAATTTGGACCATTTTTCGGTTTTTTACATTTTTGCCGTTTCCATGGTAACGGCGGCCATCTTGAACCATTCCATGCTTACTGCAACTTTGCACATGGGGATTGTCATTATGGTGCAATTTTATAAATACATGTCAAGGCATCTCCGAGAAATCGGCTGGACAAAAAGTGTGGAAGAAAAAATTCGTAGAATAACAATATATCCCCCCTTTTTCAAAGGGGTGACATAATAAGAAAAAAAGAAACGTAGAATAACAATATGTCACCCCAACTCCGTTGAGGGTGCCATAAAAAAAGAAACGTAGAATAACAATATGCCACCCAAACTCCGTTTAGGGTGCCATAACAATATATCCCCCCTTTTTCAAAGGGGTGACATAATAATACGCAAAAGTCGATTGTTCAACAGATAATTAAACGTATTTTGTTTCATAAACTCAACGTGAAAGATATGTGGATTGGTTGATTGATGGTTTGTGATCATGATTGATCAATCATTGATTGATTAATCGTTTGATTGATTGATTAATCGATTGATAGGCAGTTTGTAAAATGGGAAGGGGACGTTTTTTTCCGATATCTGCACTTGACGCATTACTTGTTTGATCTCAAAACTTGATTGATTGATCTCTTATCATGATTTGATCACTTGAATCATGATTTGATTGATTGATCAATACTTTGTACAGCATAACGTGACACATTTTGCATTGGTTTATTCCTTGTCTATACGTTTTGTGCTGTTCAGTGACAAATATCTGTGAACAATTTTACACGTACAATTGAGAAAAATACTCTATTTCCTGTTTTCTAATCAGAAAAAATGAATAGCGAATGAGTTATTCTAACACTAGATTTGCCATTGCAAGCAATAGCGGAGGATGTCACCCCGTTCTAGACTTTGTCACAGTAGCAGCAACCAGTTTGAGTGTACCAAAGTCACATGGCACGTATAGTATACATGCCTTTGAACACCACCCCCCCCCTTTCTCTTCTCGTAGACTAAGAGTGATGTCTATATATAGTTGGGGAACTCTTTAAAATCTTAAATTAGACACACGCGCGAAGAAGAAAGGTGGTGTCACGTGATACTGAAGTATATTATCGTGGAGTTAGTACATTACTATTCTTTTTAGAGGGGACCTTGGACAGACAACATGTGTATATATTGACGGAGCGGCATACTAACTGTTCATTTTATTCTTCAATATCTCGCGTATCACGAGATACATGTATTTTATCTTGTACAATTTAATTACACGCTTATCGATTGATTTCAGCTAATGTGTATATTTTTGCAGGTGTTCAATTAACGGATGTGTACTTTAATGCAAGTGCAGAAATGTCAATTATGTGTACTCTTCGTGTTTCTCTCTCTCTCAGTGGCGATTTTCTCTCTTAAGCACGATTTTCGTATAGAATAGAAGCACTTTGAATTATGTATTAGTTTTCTTCTAGCATATTCTAGATGACTTTTTGCACATAGTCTTAATCACAGAATTTTGTCTCAAATTTTCGAGTTATTTTTTTTTTTTTTTTTTCTTTTTTTAGCTGTTTCCATGGCAACGGCGGCCATTTTGAAAATTTCAAAGACAGATGACAATACAATATAATTTTAACGGGAATGAGGTTAAAATCTGTACAAAAATGTTACTTTGACGTTTTTTACCATATGGGCCCCATGTGCACTTTAAGCGTTATCTCCATGGTAACAGCAGCTATCTTAAAAATTCCAACGGCAATGAATTCTACAGTTTATACTACTGTTTTCTACTTACGGTTTTTTTGGTCGTATCTGTAGCGGTTTATTTTCTATGAATTAATTAAGGATTTATTTTCGTTTTTTTCACGTTTGGACGGTTTCCATGACAACGGTAGCCATTTTGAAAGTTCTCAAGATGGAAGTCACGTCTTCTATCGATGAGTTATTAGTTCTGAAAGTTTTATGTAATTTGGACCATTTTTCGGTTTTTTACATTTTTGCCGTTTCCATGGTAACGGCGGCCATCTTGAACCATTCCATGCTTACTGCAACTTTGCACATGGGGATTGTCATTATGGTGCAATTTTATAAATACATGTCAAGGCATCTCCGAGAAATCGGCTGGACAAAAAGTGTGGAAGAAAAAATTCGTAGAATAACAATATATCCCCCCTTTTTCAAAGGGGTGACATAATAAGAAAAAAAGAAACGTAGAATAACAATATGTCACCCCAACTCCGTTGAGGGTGCCATAAAAAAAGAAACGTAGAATAACAATATGCCACCCAAACTCCGTTTAGGGTGCCATAACAATATATCCCCCCTTTTTCAAAGGGGTGACATAATAATACGCAAAAGTCGATTGTTCAACAGATAATTAAACGTATTTTGTTTCATAAACTCAACGTGAAAGATATGTGGATTGGTTGATTGATGGTTTGTGATCATGATTGATCAATCATTGATTGATTAATCGTTTGATTGATTGATTAATCGATTGATAGGCAGTTTGTAAAATGGGAAGGGGACGTTTTTTTCCGATATCTGCACTTGACGCATTACTTGTTTGATCTCAAAACTTGATTGATTGATCTCTTATCATGATTTGATCACTTGAATCATGATTTGATTGATTGATCAATACTTTGTACAGCATAACGTGACACATTTTGCATTGGTTTATTCCTTGTCTATACGTTTTGTGCTGTTCAGTGACAAATATCTGTGAACAATTTTACACGTACAATTGAGAAAAATACTCTATTTCCTGTTTTCTAATCAGAAAAAATGAATAGCGAATGAGTTATTCTAACACTAGATTTGCCATTGCAAGCAATAGCGGAGGATGTCACCCCGTTCTAGACTTTGTCACAGTAGCAGCAACCAGTTTGAGTGTACCAAAGTCACATGGCACGTATAGTATACATGCCTTTGAACACCACCCCCCCCCCCCTTTCTCTTCTCGTAGACTAAGAGTGATGTCTATATATAGTTGGGGAACTCTTTAAAATCTTAAATTAGACACACGCGCGAAGAAGAAAGGTGGTGTCACGTGATACTGAAGTATATTATCGTGGAGTTAGTACATTACTATTCTTTTTAGAGGGGACCTTGGACAGACAACATGTGTATATATTGACGGAGCGGCATACTAACTGTTCATTTTATTCTTCAATATCTCGCGTATCACGAGATACATGTATTTTATCTTGTACAATTTAATTACACGCTTATCGATTGATTTCAGCTAATGTGTATATTTTTGCAGGTGTTCAATTAACGGATGTGTACTTTAATGCAAGTGCAGAAATGTCAATTATGTGTACTCTTCGTGTTTCTCTCTCTCTCAGTGGCGATTTTCTCTCTTAAGCACGATTTTCGTATAGAATAGAAGCACTTTGAATTATGTATTAGTTTTCTTCTAGCATATTCTAGATGACTTTTGGCACATAGTCTTAATCACAGAATTTTGTCTCAAATTTTCGAGTTATTTTTTTTTTTTTTTTTTTTTTTTTTAGCTGTTTCCATGGCAACGGCGGCCATTTTGAAAATTTCAAAGACAGATGACAATACAATATAATTTTAACGGGAATGAGGTTAAAATCTGTACAAAAATGTTACTTTGACGTTTTTTACCATATGGGCCCCATGTGCACTTTAAGCGTTATCTCCATGGTAACAGCAGCTATCTTAAAAATTCCAACGGCAATGAATTCTACAGTTTATACTACTGTTTTCTACTTACGGTTTTTTTGGTCGTATCTGTAGCGGTTTATTTTCTATGAATTAATTAAGGATTTATTTTCGTTTTTTTCACGTTTGGACGGTTTCCATGACAACGGTAGCCATTTTGAAAGTTCTCAAGATGGAAGTCACGTCTTCTATCGATGAGTTATTAGTTCTGAAAGTTTTATGTAATTTGGACCATTTTTCGTTTTTTTACATTTTTGCCGTTTCCATGGTAACGGCGGCCATCTTGAACCATTCCATGCTTACTGCAACTTTGCACATGGGGATTGTCATTATGGTGCAATTTTATAAATACATGTCAAGGCATCTCCGAGAAATCGGCTGGACAAAAAGTGTGGAAGAAAAAATTCGTAGAATAACAATATATCCCCCCTTTTTCAAAGGGGTGACATAATAAGAAAAAAAGAAACGTAGAATAACAATATGTCACCCCAACTCCGTTGAGGGTGCCATAAAAAAAGAAACGTAGAATAACAATATGCCACCCAAACTCCGTTTAGGGTGCCATAACAATATATCCCCCCTTTTTCAAAGGGGTGACATAATAATACGCAAAAGTCGATTGTTCAACAGATAATTAAACGTATTTTGTTTCATAAACTCAACGTGAAAGATATGTGGATTGGTTGATTGATGGTTTGTGATCATGATTGATCAATCATTGATTGATTAATCGTTTGATTGATTGATTAATCGATTGATAGGCAGTTTGTAAAATGGGAAGGGGACGTTTTTTTCCGATATCTGCACTTGACGCATTACTTGTTTGATCTCAAAACTTGATTGATTGATCTCTTATCATGATTTGATCACTTGAATCATGATTTGATTGATTGATCAATACTTTGTACAGCATAACGTGACACATTTTGCATTGGTTTATTCCTTGTCTATACGTTTTGTGCTGTTCAGTGACAAATATCTGTGAACAATTTTACACGTACAATTGAGAAAAATACTCTATTTCCTGTTTTCTAATCAGAAAAAATGAATAGCGAATGAGTTATTCTAACACTAGATTTGCCATTGCAAGCAATAGCGGAGGATGTCACCCCGTTCTAGACTTTGTCACAGTAGCAGCAACCAGTTTGAGTGTACCAAAGTCACATGGCACGTATAGTATACATGCCTTTGAACACCACCCCCCCCCCCCCCCCCTTTCTCTTCTCGTAGACTAAGAGTGATGTCTATATATAGTTGGGGAACTCTTTAAAATCTTAAATTAGACACACGCGCGAAGAAGAAAGGTGGTGTCACGTGATACTGAAGTATATTATCGTGGAGTTAGTACATTACTATTCTTTTTAGAGGGGACCTTGGACAGACAACATGTGTATATATTGACGGAGCGGCATACTAACTGTTCATTTTATTCTTCAATATCTCGCGTATCACGAGATACATGTATTTTATCTTGTACAATTTAATTACACGCTTATCGATTGATTTCAGCTAATGTGTATATTTTTGCAGGTGTTCAATTAACGGATGTGTACTTTAATGCAAGTGCAGAAATGTCAATTATGTGTACTCTTCGTGTTTCTCTCTCTCTCAGTGGCGATTTTCTCTCTTAAGCACGATTTTCGTATAGAATAGAAGCACTTTGAATTATGTATTAGTTTTCTTCTAGCATATTCTAGATGACTTTTTGCACATAGTCTTAATCACAGAATTTTGTCTCAAATTTTCGAGTTATTTTTTTTTTTTTTTTTTTTTTTTTTAGCTGTTTCCATGGCAACGGCGGCCATTTTGAAAATTTCAAAGACAGATGACAATACAATATAATTTTAACGGGAATGAGGTTAAAATCTGTACAAAAATGTTACTTTGACGTTTTTTACCATATGGGCCCCATGTGCACTTTAAGCGTTATCTCCATGGTAACAGCAGCTATCTTAAAAATTCCAACGGCAATGAATTCTACAGTTTATACTACTGTTTTCTACTTACGGTTTTTTTGGTCGTATCTGTAGCGGTTTATTTTCTATGAATTAATTAAGGATTTATTTTCGTTTTTTTCACGTTTGGACGGTTTCCATGACAACGGTAGCCATTTTGAAAGTTCTCAAGATGGAAGTCACGTCTTCTATCGATGAGTTATTAGTTCTGAAAGTTTTATGTAATTTGGACCATTTTTCGGTTTTTTACATTTTTGCCGTTTCCATGGTAACGGCGGCCATCTTGAACCATTCCATGCTTACTGCAACTTTGCACATGGGGATTGTCATTATGGTGCAATTTTATAAATACATGTCAAGGCATCTCCGAGAAATCGGCTGGACAAAAAGTGTGGAAGAAAAAATTCGTAGAATAACAATATATCCCCCCTTTTTCAAAGGGGTGACATAATAAGAAAAAAAGAAACGTAGAATAACAATATGTCACCCCAACTCCGTTGAGGGTGCCATAAAAAAAGAAACGTAGAATAACAATATGCCACCCAAACTCCGTTTAGGGTGCCATAACAATATATCCCCCCTTTTTCAAAGGGGTGACATAATAATACGCAAAAGTCGATTGTTCAACAGATAATTAAACGTATTTTGTTTCATAAACTCAACGTGAAAGATATGTGGATTGGTTGATTGATGGTTTGTGATCATGATTGATCAATCATTGATTGATTAATCGTTTGATTGATTGATTAATCGATTGATAGGCAGTTTGTAAAATGGGAAGGGGACGTTTTTTTCCGATATCTGCACTTGACGCATTACTTGTTTGATCTCAAAACTTGATTGATTGATCTCTTATCATGATTTGATCACTTGAATCATGATTTGATTGATTGATCAATACTTTGTACAGCATAACGTGACACATTTTGCATTGGTTTATTCCTTGTCTATACGTTTTGTGCTGTTCAGTGACAAATATCTGTGAACAATTTTACACGTACAATTGAGAAAAATACTCTATTTCCTGTTTTCTAATCAGAAAAAATGAATAGCGAATGAGTTATTCTAACACTAGATTTGCCATTGCAAGCAATAGCGGAGGATGTCACCCCGTTCTAGACTTTGTCACAGTAGCAGCAACCAGTTTGAGTGTACCAAAGTCACATGGCACGTATAGTATACATGCCTTTGAACACCACCCCCCCCCCCCTTTCTCTTCTCGTAGACTAAGAGTGATGTCTATATATAGTTGGGGAACTCTTTAAAATCTTAAATTAGACACACGCGCGAAGAAGAAAGGTGGTGTCACGTGATACTGAAGTATATTATCGTGGAGTTAGTACATTACTATTCTTTTTAGAGGGGACCTTGGACAGACAACATGTGTATATATTGACGGAGCGGCATACTAACTGTTCATTTTATTCTTCAATATCTCGCGTATCACGAGATACATGTATTTTATCTTGTACAATTTAATTACACGCTTATCGATTGATTTCAGCTAATGTGTATATTTTTGCAGGTGTTCAATTAACGGATGTGTACTTTAATGCAAGTGCAGAAATGTCAATTATGTGTACTCTTCGTGTTTCTCTCTCTCTCAGTGGCGATTTTCTCTCTTAAGCACGATTTTCGTATAGAATAGAAGCACTTTGAATTATGTATTAGTTTTCTTCTAGCATATTCTAGATGACTTTTTGCACATAGTCTTAATCACAGAATTTTGTCTCAAATTTTCGAGTTATTTTTTTTTTTTTTTTTTTTTTTTTAGCTGTTTCCATGGCAACGGCGGCCATTTTGAAAATTTCAAAGACAGATGACAATACAATATAATTTTAACGGGAATGAGGTTAAAATCTGTACAAAAATGTTACTTTGACGTTTTTTACCATATGGGCCCCATGTGCACTTTAAGCGTTATCTCCATGGTAACAGCAGCTATCTTAAAAATTCCAACGGCAATGAATTCTACAGTTTATACTACTGTTTTCTACTTACGGTTTTTTTGGTCGTATCTGTAGCGGTTTATTTTCTATGAATTAATTAAGGATTTATTTTCGTTTTTTTCACGTTTGGACGGTTTCCATGACAACGGTAGCCATTTTGAAAGTTCTCAAGATGGAAGTCACGTCTTCTATCGATGAGTTATTAGTTCTGAAAGTTTTATGTAATTTGGACCATTTTTCGGTTTTTTACATTTTTGCCGTTTCCATGGTAACGGCGGCCATCTTGAACCATTCCATGCTTACTGCAACTTTGCACATGGGGATTGTCATTATGGTGCAATTTTATAAATACATGTCAAGGCATCTCCGAGAAATCGGCTGGACAAAAAGTGTGGAAGAAAAAATTCGTAGAATAACAATATATCCCCCCTTTTTCAAAGGGGTGACATAATAAGAAAAAAAGAAACGTAGAATAACAATATGTCACCCCAACTCCGTTGAGGGTGCCATAAAAAAAGAAACGTAGAATAACAATATGCCACCCAAACTCCGTTTAGGGTGCCATAACAATATATCCCCCCTTTTTCAAAGGGGTGACATAATAATACGCAAAAGTCGATTGTTCAACAGATAATTAAACGTATTTTGTTTCATAAACTCAACGTGAAAGATATGTGGATTGGTTGATTGATGGTTTGTGATCATGATTGATCAATCATTGATTGATTAATCGTTTGATTGATTGATTAATCGATTGATAGGCAGTTTGTAAAATGGGAAGGGGACGTTTTTTTCCGATATCTGCACTTGGCGCATTACTTGTTTGATCTCAAAACTTGATTGATTGATCTCTTATCATGATTTGATCACTTGAATCATGATTTGATTGATTGATCAATACTTTGTACAGCATAACGTGACACATTTTGCATTGGTTTATTCCTTGTCTATACGTTTTGTGCTGTTCAGTGACAAATATCTGTGAACAATTTTACACGTACAATTGAGAAAAATACTCTATTTCCTGTTTTCTAATCAGAAAAAATGAATAGCGAATGAGTTATTCTAACACTAGATTTGCCATTGCAAGCAATAGCGGAGGATGTCACCCCGTTCTAGACTTTGTCACAGTAGCAGCAACCAGTTTGAGTGTACCAAAGTCACATGGCACGTATAGTATACATGCCTTTGAACACCACCCCCCCCCCTTTCTCTTCTCGTAGACTAAGAGTGATGTCTATATATAGTTGGGGAACTCTTTAAAATCTTAAATTAGACACACGCGCGAAGAAGAAAGGTGGTGTCACGTGATACTGAAGTATATTATCGTGGAGTTAGTACATTACTATTCTTTTTAGAGGGGACCTTGGACAGACAACATGTGTATATATTGACGGAGCGGCATACTAACTGTTCATTTTATTCTTCAATATCTCGCGTATCACGAGATACATGTATTTTATCTTGTACAATTTAATTACACGCTTATCGATTGATTTCAGCTAATGTGTATATTTTTGCAGGTGTTCAATTAACGGATGTGTACTTTAATGCAAGTGCAGAAATGTCAATTATGTGTACTCTTCGTGTTTCTCTCTCTCTCAGTGGCGATTTTCTCTCTTAAGCACGATTTTCGTATAGAATAGAAGCACTTTGAATTATGTATTAGTTTTCTTCTAGCATATTCTAGATGACTTTTTGCACATAGTCTTAATCACAGAATTTTGTCTCAAATTTTCGAGTTATTTTTTTTTTTTTTTTTTTTTTTTTTTAGCTGTTTCCATGGCAACGGCGGCCATTTTGAAAATTTCAAAGACAGATGACAATACAATATAATTTTAACGGGAATGAGGTTAAAATCTGTACAAAAATGTTACTTTGACGTTTTTTACCATATGGGCCCCATGTGCACTTTAAGCGTTATCTCCATGGTAACAGCAGCTATCTTAAAAATTCCAACGGCAATGAATTCTACAGTTTATACTACTGTTTTCTACTTACGGTTTTTTTGGTCGTATCTGTAGCGGTTTATTTTCTATGAATTAATTAAGGATTTATTTTCGTTTTTATCACGTTTGGACGGTTTCCATGACAACGGTACCCATTTTGAAAGTTCTCAAGATGGAAGTCACGTCTTCTATCGATGAGTTATTAGTTCTGAAAGTTTTATGTAATTTGGACCATTTTTCGGTTTTTTACATTTTTGCCGTTTCCATGGTAACGGCGGCCATCTTGAACCATTCCATGCTTACTGCAACTTTGCACATGGGGATTGTCATTATGGTGCAATTTTATAAATACATGTCAAGGCATCTCCGAGAAATCGGCTGGACAAAAAGTGTGGAAGAAAAAATTCGTAGAATAACAATATATCCCCCCTTTTTCAAAGGGGTGACATAATAAGAAAAAAAGAAACGTAGAATAACAATATGTCACCCCAACTCCGTTGAGGGTGCCATAAAAAAAGAAACGTAGAATAACAATATGCCACCCAAACTCCGTTTAGGGTGCCATAACAATATATCCCCCCTTTTTCAAAGGGGTGACATAATAATACGCAAAAGTCGATTGTTCAACAGATAATTAAACGTATTTTGTTTCATAAACTCAACGTGAAAGATATGTGGATTGGTTGATTGATGGTTTGTGATCATGATTGATCAATCATTGATTGATTAATCGTTTGATTGATTGATTAATCGATTGATAGGCAGTTTGTAAAATGGGAAGGGGACGTTTTTTTCCGATATCTGCACTTGACGCATTACTTGTTTGATCTCAAAACTTGATTGATTGATCTCTTATCATGATTTGATCACTTGAATCATGATTTGATTGATTGATCAATACTTTGTACAGCATAACGTGACACATTTTGCATTGGTTTATTCCTTGTCTATACGTTTTGTGCTGTTCAGTGACAAATATCTGTGAACAATTTTACACGTACAATTGAGAAAAATACTCTATTTCCTGTTTTCTAATCAGAAAAAATGAATAGCGAATGAGTTATTCTAACACTAGATTTGCCATTGCAAGCAATAGCGGAGGATGTCACCCCGTTCTAGACTTTGTCACAGTAGCAGCAACCAGTTTGAGTGTACCAAAGTCACATGGCACGTATAGTATACATGCCTTTGAACACCACCCCCCCCCTTTCTCTTCTCGTAGACTAAGAGTGATGTCTATATATAGTTGGGGAACTCTTTAAAATCTTAAATTAGACACACGCGCGAAGAAGAAAGGTGGTGTCACGTGATACTGAAGTATATTATCGTGGAGTTAGTACATTACTATTCTTTTTAGAGGGGACCTTGGACAGACAACATGTGTATATATTGACGGAGCGGCATACTAACTGTTCATTTTATTCTTCAATATCTCGCGTATCACGAGATACATGTATTTTATCTTGTACAATTTAATTACACGCTTATCGATTGATTTCAGCTAATGTGTATATTTTTGCAGGTGTTCAATTAACGGATGTGTACTTTAATGCAAGTGCAGAAATGTCAATTATGTGTACTCTTCGTGTTTCTCTCTCTCTCAGTGGCGATTTTCTCTCTTAAGCACGATTTTCGTATAGAATAGAAGCACTTTGAATTATGTATTAGTTTTCTTCTAGCATATTCTAGATGACTTTTTGCACATAGTCTTAATCACAGAATTTTGTCTCAAATTTTCGAGTTATTTTTTTTTTTTTTTTTTTTTTTTTTAGCTGTTTCCATGGCAACGGCGGCCATTTTGAAAATTTCAAAGACAGATGACAATACAATATAATTTTAACGGGAATGAGGTTAAAATCTGTACAAAAATGTTACTTTGACGTTTTTTACCATATGGGCCCCATGTGCACTTTAAGCGTTATCTCCATGGTAACAGCAGCTATCTTAAAAATTCCAACGGCAATGAATTCTACAGTTTATACTACTGTTTTCTACTTACGGTTTTTTTGGTCGTATCTGTAGCGGTTTATTTTCTATGAATTAATTAAGGATTTATTTTCGTTTTTTTCACGTTTGGACGGTTTCCATGACAACGGTAGCCATTTTGAAAGTTCTCAAGATGGAAGTCACGTCTTCTATCGATGAGTTATTAGTTCTGAAAGTTTTATGTAATTTGGACCATTTTTCGGTTTTTTACATTTTTGCCGTTTCCATGGTAACGGCGGCCATCTTGAACCATTCCATGCTTACTGCAACTTTGCACATGGGGATTGTCATTATGGTGCAATTTTATAAATACATGTCAAGGCATCTCCGAGAAATCGGCTGGACAAAAAGTGTGGAAGAAAAAATTCGTAGAATAACAATATATCCCCCCTTTTTCAAAGGGGTGACATAATAAGAAAAAAAGAAACGTAGAATAACAATATGTCACCCCAACTCCGTTGAGGGTGCCATAAAAAAAGAAACGTAGAATAACAATATGCCACCCAAACTCCGTTTAGGGTGCCATAACAATATATCCCCCCTTTTTCAAAGGGGTGACATAATAATACGCAAAAGTCGATTGTTCAACAGATAATTAAACGTATTTTGTTTCATAAACTCAACGTGAAAGATATGTGGATTGGTTGATTGATGGTTTGTGATCATGATTGATCAATCATTGATTGATTAATCGTTTGATTGATTGATTAATCGATTGATAGGCAGTTTGTAAAATGGGAAGGGGACGTTTTTTTCCGATATCTGCACTTGACGCATTACTTGTTTGATCTCAAAACTTGATTGATTGATCTCTTATCATGATTTGATCACTTGAATCATGATTTGATTGATTGATCAATACTTTGTACAGCATAACGTGACACATTTTGCATTGGTTTATTCCTTGTCTATACGTTTTGTGCTGTTCAGTGACAAATATCTGTGAACAATTTTACACGTACAATTGAGAAAAATACTCTATTTCCTGTTTTCTAATCAGAAAAAATGAATAGCGAATGAGTTATTCTAACACTAGATTTGCCATTGCAAGCAATAGCGGAGGATGTCACCCCGTTCTAGACTTTGTCACAGTAGCAGCAACCAGTTTGAGTGTACCAAAGTCACATGGCACGTATAGTATACATGCCTTTGAACACCACCCCCCCCCCCCCTTTCTCTTCTCGTAGACTAAGAGTGATGTCTATATATAGTTGGGGAACTCTTTAAAATCTTAAATTAGACACACGCGCGAAGAAGAAAGGTGGTGTCACGTGATACTGAAGTATATTATCGTGGAGTTAGTACATTACTATTCTTTTTAGAGGGGACCTTGGACAGACAACATGTGTATATATTGACGGAGCGGCATACTAACTGTTCATTTTATTCTTCAATATCTCGCGTATCACGAGATACATGTATTTTATCTTGTACAATTTAATTACACGCTTATCGATTGATTTCAGCTAATGTGTATATTTTTGCAGGTGTTCAATTAACGGATGTGTACTTTAATGCAAGTGCAGAAATGTCAATTATGTGTACTCTTCGTGTTTCTCTCTCTCTCAGTGGCGATTTTCTCTCTTAAGCACGATTTTCGTATAGAATAGAAGCACTTTGAATTATGTATTAGTTTTCTTCTAGCATATTCTAGATGACTTTTTGCACATAGTCTTAATCACAGAATTTTGTCTCAAATTTTCGAGTTATTTTTTTTTTTTTTTTTTTTTTTTTTTAGCTGTTTCCATGGCAACGGCGGCCATTTTGAAAATTTCAAAGACAGATGACAATACAATATAATTTTAACGGGAATGAGGTTAAAATCTGTACAAAAATGTTACTTTGACGTTTTTTACCATATGGGCCCCATGTGCACTTTAAGCGTTATCTCCATGGTAACAGCAGCTATCTTAAAAATTCCAACGGCAATGAATTCTACAGTTTATACTACTGTTTTCTACTTACGGTTTTTTTTGGTCGTATCTGTAGCGGTTTATTTTCTATGAATTAATTAAGGATTTATTTTCGTTTTTTTCACGTTTGGACGGTTTCCATGACAACGGTAGCCATTTTGAAAGTTCTCAAGATGGAAGTCACGTCTTCTATCGATGAGTTATTAGTTCTGAAAGTTTTATGTAATTTGGACCATTTTTCGGTTTTTTACATTTTTGCCGTTTCCATGGTAACGGCGGCCATCTTGAACCATTCCATGCTTACTGCAACTTTGCACATGGGGATTGTCATTATGGTGCAATTTTATAAATACATGTCAAGGCATCTCCGAGAAATCGGCTGGACAAAAAGTGTGGAAGAAAAAATTCGTAGAATAACAATATATCCCCCCTTTTTCAAAGGGGTGACATAATAAGAAAAAAAGAAACGTAGAATAACAATATGTCACCCCAACTCCGTTGAGGGTGCCATAAAAAAAGAAACGTAGAATAACAATATGCCACCCAAACTCCGTTTAGGGTGCCATAACAATATATCCCCCCTTTTTCAAAGGGGTGACATAATAATACGCAAAAGTCGATTGTTCAACAGATAATTAAACGTATTTTGTTTCATAAACTCAACGTGAAAGATATGTGGATTGGTTGATTGATGGTTTGTGATCATGATTGATCAATCATTGATTGATTAATCGTTTGATTGATTGATTAATCGATTGATAGGCAGTTTGTAAAATGGGAAGGGGACGTTTTTTTCCGATATCTGCACTTGACGCATTACTTGTTTGATCTCAAAACTTGATTGATTGATCTCTTATCATGATTTGATCACTTGAATCATGATTTGATTGATTGATCAATACTTTGTACAGCATAACGTGACACATTTTGCATTGGTTTATTCCTTGTCTATACGTTTTGTGCTGTTCAGTGACAAATATCTGTGAACAATTTTACACGTACAATTGAGAAAAATACTCTATTTCCTGTTTTCTAATCAGAAAAAATGAATAGCGAATGAGTTATTCTAACACTAGATTTGCCATTGCAAGCAATAGCGGAGGATGTCACCCCGTTCTAGACTTTGTCACAGTAGCAGCAACCAGTTTGAGTGTACCAAAGTCACATGGCACGTATAGTATACATGCCTTTGAACACCACCCCCCCCCCTTTCTCTTCTCGTAGACTAAGAGTGATGTCTATATATAGTTGGGGAACTCTTTAAAATCTTAAATTAGACACACGCGCGAAGAAGAAAGGTGGTGTCACGTGATACTGAAGTATATTATCGTGGAGTTAGTACATTACTATTCTTTTTAGAGGGGACCTTGGACAGACAACATGTGTATATATTGACGGAGCGGCATACTAACTGTTCATTTTATTCTTCAATATCTCGCGTATCACGAGATACATGTATTTTATCTTGTACAATTTAATTACACGCTTATCGATTGATTTCAGCTAATGTGTATATTTTTGCAGGTGTTCAATTAACGGATGTGTACTTTAATGCAAGTGCAGAAATGTCAATTATGTGTACTCTTCGTGTTTCTCTCTCTCTCAGTGGCGATTTTCTCTCTTAAGCACGATTTTCGTATAGAATAGAAGCACTTTGAATTATGTATTAGTTTTCTTCTAGCATATTCTAGATGACTTTTTGCACATAGTCTTAATCACAGAATTTTGTCTCAAATTTTCGAGTTATTTTTTTTTTTTTTTTTTTTTTTTTTAGCTGTTTCCATGGCAACGGCGGCCATTTTGAAAATTTCAAAGACAGATGACAATACAATATAATTTTAACGGGAATGAGGTTAAAATCTGTACAAAAATGTTACTTTGACGTTTTTTACCATATGGGCCCCATGTGCACTTTAAGCGTTATCTCCATGGTAACAGCAGCTATCTTAAAAATTCCAACGGCAATGAATTCTACAGTTTATACTACTGTTTTCTACTTACGGTTTTTTTGGTCGTATCTGTAGCGGTTTATTTTCTATGAATTAATTAAGGATTTATTTTCGTTTTTTTCACGTTTGGACGGTTTCCATGACAACGGTAGCCATTTTGAAAGTTCTCAAGATGGAAGTCACGTCTTCTATCGATGAGTTATTAGTTCTGAAAGTTTTATGTAATTTGGACCATTTTTCGGTTTTTTACATTTTTGCCGTTTCCATGGTAACGGCGGCCATCTTGAACCATTCCATGCTTACTGCAACTTTGCACATGGGGATTGTCATTATGGTGCAATTTTATAAATACATGTCAAGGCATCTCCGAGAAATCGGCTGGACAAAAAGTGTGGAAGAAAAAATTCGTAGAATAACAATATATCCCCCCTTTTTCAAAGGGGTGACATAATAAGAAAAAAAGAAACGTAGAATAACAATATGTCACCCCAACTCCGTTGAGGGTGCCATAAAAAAAGAAACGTAGAATAACAATATGCCACCCAAACTCCGTTTAGGGTGCCATAACAATATATCCCCCCTTTTTCAAAGGGGTGACATAATAATACGCAAAAGTCGATTGTTCAACAGATAATTAAACGTATTTTGTTTCATAAACTCAACGTGAAAGATATGTGGATTGGTTGATTGATGGTTTGTGATCATGATTGATCAATCATTGATTGATTAATCGTTTGATTGATTGATTAATCGATTGATAGGCAGTTTGTAAAATGGGAAGGGGACGTTTTTTTCCGATATCTGCACTTGACGCATTACTTGTTTGATCTCAAAACTTGATTGATTGATCTCTTATCATGATTTGATCACTTGAATCATGATTTGATTGATTGATCAATACTTTGTACAGCATAACGTGACACATTTTGCATTGGTTTATTCCTTGTCTATACGTTTTGTGCTGTTCAGTGACAAATATCTGTGAACAATTTTACACGTACAATTGAGAAAAATACTCTATTTCCTGTTTTCTAATCAGAAAAAATGAATAGCGAATGAGTTATTCTAACACTAGATTTGCCATTGCAAGCAATAGCGGAGGATGTCACCCCGTTCTAGACTTTGTCACAGTAGCAGCAACCAGTTTGAGTGTACCAAAGTCACATGGCACGTATAGTATACATGCCTTTGAACACCACCCCCCCCCCTTTCTCTTCTCGTAGACTAAGAGTGATGTCTATATATAGTTGGGGAACTCTTTAAAATCTTAAATTAGACACACGCGCGAAGAAGAAAGGTGGTGTCACGTGATACTGAAGTATATTATCGTGGAGTTAGTACATTACTATTCTTTTTAGAGGGGACCTTGGACAGACAACATGTGTATATATTGACGGAGCGGCATACTAACTGTTCATTTTATTCTTCAATATCTCGCGTATCACGAGATACATGTATTTTATCTTGTACAATTTAATTACACGCTTATCGATTGATTTCAGCTAATGTGTATATTTTTGCAGGTGTTCAATTAACGGATGTGTACTTTAATGCAAGTGCAGAAATGTCAATTATGTGTACTCTTCGTGTTTCTCTCTCTCTCAGTGGCGATTTTCTCTCTTAAGCACGATTTTCGTATAGAATAGAAGCACTTTGAATTATGTATTAGTTTTCTTCTAGCATATTCTAGATGACTTTTTGCACATAGTCTTAATCACAGAATTTTGTCTCAAATTTTCGAGTTATTTTTTTTTTTTTTTTTTTTTTTTTTAGCTGTTTCCATGGCAACGGCGGCCATTTTGAAAATTTCAAAGACAGATGACAATACAATATAATTTTAACGGGAATGAGGTTAAAATCTGTACAAAAATGTTACTTTGACGTTTTTTACCATATGGGCCCCATGTGCACTTTAAGCGTTATCTCCATGGTAACAGCAGCTATCTTAAAAATTCCAACGGCAATGAATTCTACAGTTTATACTACTGTTTTCTACTTACGGTTTTTTTGGTCGTATCTGTAGCGGTTTATTTTCTATGAATTAATTAAGGATTTATTTTCGTTTTTTTCACGTTTGGACGGTTTCCATGACAACGGTAGCCATTTTGAAAGTTCTCAAGATGGAAGTCACGTCTTCTATCGATGAGTTATTAGTTCTGAAAGTTTTATGTAATTTGGACCATTTTTCGGTTTTTTACATTTTTGCCGTTTCCATGGTAACGGCGGCCATCTTGAACCATTCCATGCTTACTGCAACTTTGCACATGGGGATTGTCATTATGGTGCAATTTTATAAATACATGTCAAGGCATCTCCGAGAAATCGGCTGGACAAAAAGTGTGGAAGAAAAAATTCGTAGAATAACAATATATCCCCCCTTTTTCAAAGGGGTGACATAATAAGAAAAAAAGAAACGTAGAATAACAATATGTCACCCCAACTCCGTTGAGGGTGCCATAAAAAAAGAAACGTAGAATAACAATATGCCACCCAAACTCCGTTTAGGGTGCCATAACAATATATCCCCCCTTTTTCAAAGGGGTGACATAATAATACGCAAAAGTCGATTGTTCAACAGATAATTAAACGTATTTTGTTTCATAAACTCAACGTGAAAGATATGTGGATTGGTTGATTGATGGTTTGTGATCATGATTGATCAATCATTGATTGATTAATCGTTTGATTGATTGATTAATCGATTGATAGGCAGTTTGTAAAATGGGAAGGGGACGTTTTTTTCCGATATCTGCACTTGACGCATTACTTGTTTGATCTCAAAACTTGATTGATTGATCTCTTATCATGATTTGATCACTTGAATCATGATTTGATTGATTGATCAATACTTTGTACAGCATAACGTGACACATTTTGCATTGGTTTATTCCTTGTCTATACGTTTTGTGCTGTTCAGTGACAAATATCTGTGAACAATTTTACACGTACAATTGAGAAAAATACTCTATTTCCTGTTTTCTAATCAGAAAAAATGAATAGCGAATGAGTTATTCTAACACTAGATTTGCCATTGCAAGCAATAGCGGAGGATGTCACCCCGTTCTAGACTTTGTCACAGTAGCAGCAACCAGTTTGAGTGTACCAAAGTCACATGGCACGTATAGTATACATGCCTTTGAACACCACCCCCCCCCCCCTTTCTCTTCTCGTAGACTAAGAGTGATGTCTATATATAGTTGGGGAACTCTTTAAAATCTTAAATTAGACACACGCGCGAAGAAGAAAGGTGGTGTCACGTGATACTGAAGTATATTATCGTGGAGTTAGTACATTACTATTCTTTTTAGAGGGGACCTTGGACAGACAACATGTGTATATATTGACGGAGCGGCATACTAACTGTTCATTTTATTCTTCAATATCTCGCGTATCACGAGATACATGTATTTTATCTTGTACAATTTAATTACACGCTTATCGATTGATTTCAGCTAATGTGTATATTTTTGCAGGTGTTCAATTAACGGATGTGTACTTTAATGCAAGTGCAGAAATGTCAATTATGTGTACTCTTCGTGTTTCTCTCTCTCTCAGTGGCGATTTTCTCTCTTAAGCACGATTTTCGTATAGAATAGAAGCACTTTGAATTATGTATTAGTTTTCTTCTAGCATATTCTAGATGACTTTTTGCACATAGTCTTAATCACAGAATTTTGTCTCAAATTTTCGAGTTATTTTTTTTTTTTTTTTTTTTTTTTTTAGCTGTTTCCATGGCAACGGCGGCCATTTTGAAAATTTCAAAGACAGATGACAATACAATATAATTTTAACGGGAATGAGGTTAAAATCTGTACAAAAATGTTACTTTGACGTTTTTTACCATATGGGCCCCATGTGCACTTTAAGCGTTATCTCCATGGTAACAGCAGCTATCTTAAAAATTCCAACGGCAATGAATTCTACAGTTTATACTACTGTTTTCTACTTACGGTTTTTTTGGTCGTATCTGTAGCGGTTTATTTTCTATGAATTAATTAAGGATTTATTTTCGTTTTTTTCACGTTTGGACGGTTTCCATGACAACGGTAGCCATTTTGAAAGTTCTCAAGATGGAAGTCACGTCTTCTATCGATGAGTTATTAGTTCTGAAAGTTTTATGTAATTTGGACCATTTTTCGGTTTTTTACATTTTTGCCGTTTCCATGGTAACGGCGGCCATCTTGAACCATTCCATGCTTACTGCAACTTTGCACATGGGGATTGTCATTATGGTGCAATTTTATAAATACATGTCAAGGCATCTCCGAGAAATCGGCTGGACAAAAAGTGTGGAAGAAAAAATTCGTAGAATAACAATATATCCCCCTTTTTCAAAGGGGTGACATAATAAGAAAAAAAGAAACGTAGAATAACAATATGTCACCCCAACTCCGTTGAGGGTGCCATAAAAAAGAAACGTAGAATAACAATATGCCACCCAAACTCCGTTTAGGGTGCCATAACAATATATCCCCCTTTTTCAAAGGGGTGACATAATAATACGCAAAAGTCGATTGTTCAACAGATAATTAAACGTATTTTGTTTCATAACTCAACGTGAAAGATATGTGGATTGGTTGATTGATGGTTTGTGATCATGATTGATCAATCATTGATTGATTAATCGTTTGATTGATTGATTATCGATTGATAGGCAGTTTGTAAAATGGGAAGGGGACGTTTTTTCCGATATCTGCACTTGACGCATTACTTGTTTGATCTCAAAACTTGATTGATTGATCTCTTATCATGATTTGATCACTTGAATCATGATTTGATTGATTGATCAATACTTTGTACAGCATAACGTGACACATTTTGCATTGGTTTATTCCTTGTCTATACGTTTTGTGCTGTTCAGTGACAAATATCTGTGAACAATTTTACACGTACAATTGAGAAAAATACTCTATTTCCTGTTTCTAATCAGAAAAAATGAATAGCGAATGAGTTATTTCTAACACTAGATTTGCCATTGCAAGCAATAGCGGAGGATGTCACCCCGTTCTAGACTTTGTCACAGTAGCAGCACCAGTTTGAGTGTACCAAAGTCACATGGCACGTATAGTATACATGCCTTTGAACACCACCCCCCCCCCCTTTCTCTTCTCGTAGACTAAGAGTGATGTCTATATATAGTTGGGAACTCTTTAAAATCTTAAATTAGACACACGCGCGAAGAAGAAAGGTGGTGTCACGTGATACTGAAGTATATTATCGTGGAGTTAGTACATTACTATTCTTTTTAGAGGGGACCTTGGACAGACAACATGTGTATATATTGACGGAGCGGCATACTAACTGTTCATTTTATTCTTCAATATCTCGCGTATCACGAGATACATGTATTTTATCTTGTACAATTTAATTACACGCTTATCGATTGATTTCAGCTAATGTGTATATTTTTTGCAGGTGTTCAATTAACGGATGTGTACTTTAATGCAAGTGCAGAAATGTCATTATGTGTACTCTTCGTGTTTCTCTCTCTCTCAGTGGCGATTTTCTCTCTTAAGCACGATTTTCGTATAGAATAGAAGCACTTTGAATTATGTATTAGTTTTCTTCTAGCATATTCTAGATGACTTTTTGCACATAGTCTTAATCACAGAATTTTGTCTCAAATTTCGAGTTATTTTTTTTTTTTTTTTTTTTTTTTTTAGCTGTTTCATGGCAACGGCGGCACATTTGAAAATTTCAAAGACAGATGACAATACAATATAATTTTAACGGGAATGAGGTTAAAATCTGTACAAAAATGTTACTTTGACGTTTTTTACCATATGGGCCCCATGTGCACTTTAAGCGTTATCTCATGGTAACAGCAGCTATCTTAAAAATTCCAACGTCAATGAATTCTACAGTTTATACTACTGTTTTCTACTTACGGTTTTTTTGGTCGTATCTGTAGCGGTTTATTTTCTATGAATTAATTAAGGATTTATTTTCGTTTTTTTCACGTTTGGACGGTTTCCATGACAACGGTAGCCATTTTGAAAGTTCTCAAGATGGAAGTCACGTCTTCTATCGATGAGTTATTAGTTCTGAAAGTTTTATGTAATTTGGACATTTTTCGGTTTTTACATTTTTGCCGTTTCCATGGTAACGGCGGCCATCTTGAACCATTCCATGCTTACTGCAACTTTGCACATGGGATTGTCATTATGGTGCAATTTTATAAATACATGTCAAGGCATCTCGAGAAATCGGCTGGACAAAAAGTGTGAAGAAAAAATTCGTAGAATAACAATATATCCCCCCTTTTTCAAAGGGGTGACATAATAAGAAAAAAAGAAACGTAGAATAACAATATGTCACCCCAACTCCGTTGAGGGTGCCATAAAAAAGAAACGTAGAATAACAATATGCCACCCAAACTCCGTTTAGGGTGCCATAACAATATATCCCCCCTTTTTCAAAGGGGTGACATAATAATACGCAAAAGTCGATTGTTCAACAGATAATTAAACGTATTTTGTTTCATAACTCAACGTGAAAGATATGTGGATTGGTTGATTGATGGTTTGTGATCATGATTGATCAATCATTGATTGATTAATCGTTTGATTGATTGATTAATCGATTGATAGGCCAGTTTGTAAAATGGGAAGGGGACGTTTTTTTCGATATCTGCACTTGACGCATTACTTGTTTGATCTCAAAACTTGATTGATTGATCTCTTATCATGATTTGATCACTTGAATCATGATTTGATTGATTGATCAATACTTTGTACAGCATAACGTGACACATTTTGCATTGGTTTATTCCTTGTCTATACGTTTTGTGCTGTTCAGTGACAAATATCTGTGAACAATTTTACACGTACAATTGAGAAAAATACTCTATTTCCTGTTTTCTAATCAGAAAAAATGAATAGCGAATGAGTTATTCTAACACTAGATTTCCATTGCAAGCAATAGCGGAGGATGTCACCCCGTTCTAGACTTTGTCACAGTAGCAGCAACCAGTTTGAGTGTACCAAAGTCACA
>NC_086378.1:156179-176495 GCF_036588685.1 Mytilus trossulus | reverse complement strand
ATATTGTTATGGCACCCTAAACGGAGTTTGGGTGGCATATTGTTATTCTACGTTTCTTTTTTTATGGCACCCTCAACGGAGTTGGGGTGACATATTGTTATTCTACGTTTCTTTTTTTCTTATTATGTCACCCCTTTGAAAAAGGGGGGATATATTGTTATTCTACGAATTTTTTCTTCCACACTTTTTGTCCAGCCGATTTCTCGGAGATGCCTTGACATGTATTTATAAAATTGCACCATAATGACAATCCCCATGTGCAAAGTTGCAGTAAGCATGGAATGGTTCAAGATGGCCGCCGTTACCATGGAAACGGCAAAAATGTAAAAAACCGAAAAATGGTCCAAATTACATAAAACTTTCAGAACTAATAACTCATCGATAGAAGACGTGACTTCCATCTTGAGAACTTTCAAAATGGCTACCGTTGTCATGGAAACCGTCCAAACGTGAAAAAAACGAAAATAAATCCTTAATTAATTCATAGAAAATAAACCGCTACAGATACGACCAAAAAAACCGTAAGTAGAAAACAGTAGTATAAACTGTAGAATTCATTGCCGTTGGAATTTTTAAGATAGCTGCTGTTACCATGGAGATAACGCTTAAAGTGCACATGGGGCCCATATGGTAAAAAACGTCAAAGTAACATTTTTGTACAGATTTTAACCTCATTCCCGTTAAAATTATATTGTATTGTCATCTGTCTTTGAAATTTTCAAAATGGCCGCCGTTGCCATGGAAACAGCTAAAAAAAAAAAAAAAAAAAAAAAAAATAACTCGAAAATTTGAGACAAAATTCTGTGATTAAGACTATGTGCAAAAAGTCATCTAGAATATGCTAGAAGAAAACTAATACATAATTCAAAGTGCTTCTATTCTATACGAAAATCGTGCTTAAGAGAGAAAATCGCCACTGAGAGAGAGAGAAACACGAAGAGTACACATAATTGACATTTCTGCACTTGCATTAAAGTACACATCCGTTAATTGAACACCTGCAAAAATATACACATTAGCTGAAATCAATCGATAAGCGTGTAATTAAATTGTACAAGATAAAATACATGTATCTCGTGATACGCGAGATATTGAAGAATAAAATGAACAGTTAGTATGCCGCTCCGTCAATATATACACATGTTGTCTGTCCAAGGTCCCCTCTAAAAAGAATAGTAATGTACTAACTCCACGATAATATACTTCAGTATCACGTGACACCACCTTTCTTCTTCGCGCGTGTGTCTAATTTAAGATTTTAAAGAGTTCCCCAACTATATATAGACATCACTCTTAGTCTACGAGAAGAGAAAGGGGGGGGGGTGGTGTTCAAAGGCATGTATACTATACGTGCCATGTGACTTTGGTACACTCAAACTGGTTGCTGCTACTGTGACAAAGTCTAGAACGGGGTGACATCCTCCGCTATTGCTTTCAATGGCAAATCTAGTGTTAGAATAACTCATTCGCTATTCATTTTTTCTGATTAGAAAACAGGAAATAGAGTATTTTTCTCAATTGTACGTGTAAAATTGTTCACAGATATTTGTCACTGAACAGCACAAAACGTATAGACAAGGAATAAACCAATGCAAAATGTGTCACGTTATGCTGTACAAAGTATTGATCAATCAATCAAATCATGATTCAAGTGATCAAATCATGATAAGAGATCAATCAATCAAGTTTTGAGATCAAACAAGTAATGCGTCAAGTGCAGATATCGGAAAAAAACGTCCCCTTCCCATTTTACAAACTGCCTATCAATCGATTAATCAATCAATCAAACGATTAATCAATCAATGATTGATCAATCATGATCACAAACCATCAATCAACCAATCCACATATCTTTCACGTTGAGTTTATGAAACAAAATACGTTTAATTATCTGTTGAACAATCGACTTTTGCGTATTATTATGTCACCCCTTTGAAAAAGGGGGGATATATTGTTATGGCACCCTAAACGGAGTTTGGGTGGCATATTGTTATTCTACGTTTCTTTTTTTATGGCACCCTCAACGGAGTTGGGGTGACATATTGTTATTCTACGTTTCTTTTTTTCTTATTATGTCACCCCTTTGAAAAAGGGGGGATATATTGTTATTCTACGAATTTTTTCTTCCACACTTTTTGTCCAGCCGATTTCTCGGAGATGCCTTGACATGTATTTATAAAATTGCACCATAATGACAATCCCCATGTGCAAAGTTGCAGTAAGCATGGAATGGTTCAAGATGGCCGCCGTTACCATGGAAACGGCAAAAATGTAAAAAACCGAAAAATGGTCCAAATTACATAAAACTTTCAGAACTAATAACTCATCGATAGAAGACGTGACTTCCATCTTGAGAACTTTCAAAATGGCTACCGTTGTCATGGAAACCGTCCAAACGTGAAAAAAACGAAAATAAATCCTTAATTAATTCATAGAAAATAAACCGCTACAGATACGACCAAAAAAACCGTAAGTAGAAAACAGTAGTATAAACTGTAGAATTCATTGCCGTTGGAATTTTTAAGATAGCTGCTGTTACCATGGAGATAACGCTTAAAGTGCACATGGGGCCCATATGGTAAAAAACGTCAAAGTAACATTTTTGTACAGATTTTAACCTCATTCCCGTTAAAATTATATTGTATTGTCATCTGTCTTTGAAATTTTCAAAATGGCCGCCGTTGCCATGGAAACAGCTAAAAAAAAAAAAAAAAAAAAAAAAAATAACTCGAAAATTTGAGACAAAATTCTGTGATTAAGACTATGTGCAAAAAGTCATCTAGAATATGCTAGAAGAAAACTAATACATAATTCAAAGTGCTTCTATTCTATACGAAAATCGTGCTTAAGAGAGAAAATCGCCACTGAGAGAGAGAGAAACACGAAGAGTACACATAATTGACATTTCTGCACTTGCATTAAAGTACACATCCGTTAATTGAACACCTGCAAAAATATACACATTAGCTGAAATCAATCGATAAGCGTGTAATTAAATTGTACAAGATAAAATACATGTATCTCGTGATACGCGAGATATTGAAGAATAAAATGAACAGTTAGTATGCCGCTCCGTCAATATATACACATGTTGTCTGTCCAAGGTCCCCTCTAAAAAGAATAGTAATGTACTAACTCCACGATAATATACTTCAGTATCACGTGACACCACCTTTCTTCTTCGCGCGTGTGTCTAATTTAAGATTTTAAAGAGTTCCCCAACTATATATAGACATCACTCTTAGTCTACGAGAAGAGAAAGGGGGGGGGTGGTGTTCAAAGGCATGTATACTATACGTGCCATGTGACTTTGGTACACTCAAACTGGTTGCTGCTACTGTGACAAAGTCTAGAACGGGGTGACATCCTCCGCTATTGCTTGCAATGGCAAATCTAGTGTTAGAATAACTCATTCGCTATTCATTTTTTCTGATTAGAAAACAGGAAATAGAGTATTTTTCTCAATTGTACGTGTAAAATTGTTCACAGATATTTGTCACTGAACAGCACAAAACGTATAGACAAGGAATAAACCAATGCAAAATGTGTCACGTTATGCTGTACAAAGTATTGATCAATCAATCAAATCATGATTCAAGTGATCAAATCATGATAAGAGATCAATCAATCAAGTTTTGAGATCAAACAAGTAATGCGTCAAGTGCAGATATCGGAAAAAAACGTCCCCTTCCCATTTTACAAACTGCCTATCAATCGATTAATCAATCAATCAAACGATTAATCAATCAATGATTGATCAATCATGATCACAAACCATCAATCAACCAATCCACATATCTTTCACGTTGAGTTTATGAAACAAAATACGTTTAATTATCTGTTGAACAATCGACTTTTGCGTATTATTATGTCACCCCTTTGAAAAAGGGGGGATATATTGTTATGGCACCCTAAACGGAGTTTGGGTGGCATATTGTTATTCTACGTTTCTTTTTTTATGGCACCCTCAACGGAGTTGGGGTGACATATTGTTATTCTACGTTTCTTTTTTTCTTATTATGTCACCCCTTTGAAAAAGGGGGGATATATTGTTATTCTACGAATTTTTTCTTCCACACTTTTTGTCCAGCCGATTTCTCGGAGATGCCTTGACATGTATTTATAAAATTGCACCATAATGACAATCCCCATGTGCAAAGTTGCAGTAAGCATGGAATGGTTCAAGATGGCCGCCGTTACCATGGAAACGGCAAAAATGTAAAAAACCGAAAAATGGTCCAAATTACATAAAACTTTCAGAACTAATAACTCATCGATAGAAGACGTGACTTCCATCTTGAGAACTTTCAAAATGGCTACCGTTGTCATGGAAACCGTCCAAACGTGAAAAAAACGAAAATAAATCCTTAATTAATTCATAGAAAATAAACCGCTACAGATACGACCAAAAAAACCGTAAGTAGAAAACAGTAGTATAAACTGTAGAATTCATTGCCGTTGGAATTTTTAAGATAGCTGCTGTTACCATGGAGATAACGCTTAAAGTGCACATGGGGCCCATATGGTAAAAAACGTCAAAGTAACATTTTTGTACAGATTTTAACCTCATTCCCGTTAAAATTATATTGTATTGTCATCTGTCTTTGAAATTTTCAAAATGGCCGCCGTTGCCATGGAAACAGCTAAAAAAAAAAAAAAAAAAAAAAAAAATAACTCGAAAATTTGAGACAAAATTCTGTGATTAAGACTATGTGCAAAAAGTCATCTAGAATATGCTAGAAGAAAACTAATACATAATTCAAAGTGCTTCTATTCTATACGAAAATCGTGCTTAAGAGAGAAAATCGCCACTGAGAGAGAGAGAAACACGAAGAGTACACATAATTGACATTTCTGCACTTGCATTAAAGTACACATCCGTTAATTGAACACCTGCAAAAATATACACATTAGCTGAAATCAATCGATAAGCGTGTAATTAAATTGTACAAGATAAAATACATGTATCTCGTGATACGCGAGATATTGAAGAATAAAATGAACAGTTAGTATGCCGCTCCGTCAATATATACACATGTTGTCTGTCCAAGGTCCCCTCTAAAAAGAATAGTAATGTACTAACTCCACGATAATATACTTCAGTATCACGTGACACCACCTTTCTTCTTCGCGCGTGTGTCTAATTTAAGATTTTAAAGAGTTCCCCAACTATATATAGACATCACTCTTAGTCTACGAGAAGAGAAAGGGGGGGGGGTGGTGTTCAAAGGCATGTATACTATACGTGCCATGTGACTTTGGTACACTCAAACTGGTTGCTGCTACTGTGACAAAGTCTAGAACGGGGTGACATCCTCCGCTATTGCTTGCAATGGCAAATCTAGTGTTAGAATAACTCATTCGCTATTCATTTTTTCTGATTAGAAAACAGGAAATAGAGTATTTTTCTCAATTGTACGTGTAAAATTGTTCACAGATATTTGTCACTGAACAGCACAAAACGTATAGACAAGGAATAAACCAATGCAAAATGTGTCACGTTATGCTGTACAAAGTATTGATCAATCAATCAAATCATGATTCAAGTGATCAAATCATGATAAGAGATCAATCAATCAAGTTTTGAGATCAAACAAGTAATGCGTCAAGTGCAGATATCGGAAAAAAACGTCCCCTTCCCATTTTACAAACTGCCTATCAATCGATTAATCAATCAATCAAACGATTAATCAATCAATGATTGATCAATCATGATCACAAACCATCAATCAACCAATCCACATATCTTTCACGTTGAGTTTATGAAACAAAATACGTTTAATTATCTGTTGAACAATCGACTTTTGCGTATTATTATGTCACCCCTTTGAAAAAGGGGGGATATATTGTTATGGCACCCTAAACGGAGTTTGGGTGGCATATTGTTATTCTACGTTTCTTTTTTTATGGCACCCTCAACGGAGTTGGGGTGACATATTGTTATTCTACGTTTCTTTTTTTCTTATTATGTCACCCCTTTGAAAAAGGGGGGATATATTGTTATTCTACGAATTTTTTCTTCCACACTTTTTGTCCAGCCGATTTCTCGGAGATGCCTTGACATGTATTTATAAAATTGCACCATAATGACAATCCCCATGTGCAAAGTTGCAGTAAGCATGGAATGGTTCAAGATGGCCGCCGTTACCATGGAAACGGCAAAAATGTAAAAAACCGAAAAATGGTCCAAATTACATAAAACTTTCAGAACTAATAACTCATCGATAGAAGACGTGACTTCCATCTTGAGAACTTTCAAAATGGCTACCGTTGTCATGGAAACCGTCCAAACGTGAAAAAAACGAAAATAAATCCTTAATTAATTCATAGAAAATAAACCGCTACAGATACGACCAAAAAAACCGTAAGTAGAAAACAGTAGTATAAACTGTAGAATTCATTGCCGTTGGAATTTTTAAGATAGCTGCTGTTACCATGGAGATAACGCTTAAAGTGCACATGGGGCCCATATGGTAAAAAACGTCAAAGTAACATTTTTGTACAGATTTTAACCTCATTCCCGTTAAAATTATATTGTATTGTCATCTGTCTTTGAAATTTTCAAAATGGCCGCCGTTGCCATGGAAACAGCTAAAAAAAAAAAAAAAAAAAAAAAAAATAACTCGAAAATTTGAGACAAAATTCTGTGATTAAGACTATGTGCAAAAAGTCATCTAGAATATGCTAGAAGAAAACTAATACATAATTCAAAGTGCTTCTATTCTATACGAAAATCGTGCTTAAGAGAGAAAATCGCCACTGAGAGAGAGAGAAACACGAAGAGTACACATAATTGACATTTCTGCACTTGCATTAAAGTACACATCCGTTAATTGAACACCTGCAAAAATATACACATTAGCTGAAATCAATCGATAAGCGTGTAATTAAATTGTACAAGATAAAATACATGTATCTCGTGATACGCGAGATATTGAAGAATAAAATGAACAGTTAGTATGCCGCTCCGTCAATATATACACATGTTGTCTGTCCAAGGTCCCCTCTAAAAAGAATAGTAATGTACTAACTCCACGATAATATACTTCAGTATCACGTGACACCACCTTTCTTCTTCGCGCGTGTGTCTAATTTAAGATTTTAAAGAGTTCCCCAACTATATATAGACATCACTCTTAGTCTACGAGAAGAGAAAGGGGGGGGGGGTGGTGTTCAAAGGCATGTATACTATACGTGCCATGTGACTTTGGTACACTCAAACTGGTTGCTGCTACTGTGACAAAGTCTAGAACGGGGTGACATCCTCCGCTATTGCTTGCAATGGCAAATCTAGTGTTAGAATAACTCATTCGCTATTCATTTTTTCTGATTAGAAAACAGGAAATAGAGTATTTTTCTCAATTGTACGTGTAAAATTGTTCACAGATATTTGTCACTGAACAGCACAAAACGTATAGACAAGGAATAAACCAATGCAAAATGTGTCACGTTATGCTGTACAAAGTATTGATCAATCAATCAAATCATGATTCAAGTGATCAAATCATGATAAGAGATCAATCAATCAAGTTTTGAGATCAAACAAGTAATGCGTCAAGTGCAGATATCGGAAAAAAACGTCCCCTTCCCATTTTACAAACTGCCTATCAATCGATTAATCAATCAATCAAACGATTAATCAATCAATGATTGATCAATCATGATCACAAACCATCAATCAACCAATCCACATATCTTTCACGTTGAGTTTATGAAACAAAATACGTTTAATTATCTGTTGAACAATCGACTTTTGCGTATTATTATGTCACCCCTTTGAAAAAGGGGGGATATATTGTTATGGCACCCTAAACGGAGTTTGGGTGGCATATTGTTAGTCTACGTTTCTTTTTTTATGGCACCCTCAACGGAGTTGGGGTGACATATTGTTATTCTACGTTTCTTTTTTTCTTATTATGTCACCCCTTTGAAAAAGGGGGGATATATTGTTATTCTACGAATTTTTTCTTCCACACTTTTTGTCCAGCCGATTTCTCGGAGATGCCTTGACATGTATTTATAAAATTGCACCATAATGACAATCCCCATGTGCAAAGTTGCAGTAAGCATGGAATGGTTCAAGATGGCCGCCGTTACCATGGAAACGGCAAAAATGTAAAAAACCGAAAAATGGTCCAAATTACATAAAACTTTCAGAACTAATAACTCATCGATAGAAGACGTGACTTCCATCTTGAGAACTTTCAAAATGGCTACCGTTGTCATGGAAACCGTCCAAACGTGAAAAAAACGAAAATAAATCCTTAATTAATTCATAGAAAATAAACCGCTACAGATACGACCAAAAAAACCGTAAGTAGAAAACAGTAGTATAAACTGTAGAATTCATTGCCGTTGGAATTTTTAAGATAGCTGCTGTTACCATGGAGATAACGCTTAAAGTGCACATGGGGCCCATATGGTAAAAAACGTCAAAGTAACATTTTTGTACAGATTTTAACCTCATTCCCGTTAAAATTATATTGTATTGTCATCTGTCTTTGAAATTTTCAAAATGGCCGCCGTTGCCATGGAAACAGCTAAAAAAAAAAAAAAAAAAAAAAAAAATAACTCGAAAATTTGAGACAAAATTCTGTGATTAAGACTATGTGCAAAAAGTCATCTAGAATATGCTAGAAGAAAACTAATACATAATTCAAAGTGCTTCTATTCTATACGAAAATCGTGCTTAAGAGAGAAAATCGCCACTGAGAGAGAGAGAAACACGAAGAGTACACATAATTGACATTTCTGCACTTGCATTAAAGTACACATCCGTTAATTGAACACCTGCAAAAATATACACATTAGCTGAAATCAATCGATAAGCGTGTAATTAAATTGTACAAGATAAAATACATGTATCTCGTGATACGCGAGATATTGAAGAATAAAATGAACAGTTAGTATGCCGCTCCGTCAATATATACACATGTTGTCTGTCCAAGGTCCCCTCTAAAAAGAATAGTAATGTACTAACTCCACGATAATATACTTCAGTATCACGTGACACCACCTTTCTTCTTCGCGCGTGTGTCTAATTTAAGATTTTAAAGAGTTCCCCAACTATATATAGACATCACTCTTAGTCTACGAGAAGAGAAAGGGGGGGGGGGTGGTGTTCAAAGGCATGTATACTATACGTGCCATGTGACTTTGGTACACTCAAACTGGTTGCTGCTACTGTGACAAAGTCTAGAACGGGGTGACATCCTCCGCTATTGCTTGCAATGGCAAATCTAGTGTTAGAATAACTCATTCGCTATTCATTTTTTCTGATTAGAAAACAGGAAATAGAGTATTTTTCTCAATTGTACGTGTAAAATTGTTCACAGATATTTGTCACTGAACAGCACAAAACGTATAGACAAGGAATAAACCAATGCAAAATGTGTCACGTTATGCTGTACAAAGTATTGATCAATCAATCAAATCATGATTCAAGTGATCAAATCATGATAAGAGATCAATCAATCAAGTTTTGAGATCAAACAAGTAATGCGTCAAGTGCAGATATCGGAAAAAAACGTCCCCTTCCCATTTTACAAACTGCCTATCAATCGATTAATCAATCAATCAAACGATTAATCAATCAATGATTGATCAATCATGATCACAAACCATCAATCAACCAATCCACATATCTTTCACGTTGAGTTTATGAAACAAAATACGTTTAATTATCTGTTGAACAATCGACTTTTGCGTATTATTATGTCACCCCTTTGAAAAAGGGGGGATATATTGTTATGGCACCCTAAACGGAGTTTGGGTGGCATATTGTTATTCTACGTTTCTTTTTTTATGGCACCCTCAACGGAGTTGGGGTGACATATTGTTATTCTACGTTTCTTTTTTTCTTATTATGTCACCCCTTTGAAAAAGGGGGGATATATTGTTATTCTACGAATTTTTTCTTCCACACTTTTTGTCCAGCCGATTTCTCGGAGATGCCTTGACATGTATTTATAAAATTGCACCATAATGACAATCCCCATGTGCAAAGTTGCAGTAAGCATGGAATGGTTCAAGATGGCCGCCGTTACCATGGAAACGGCAAAAATGTAAAAAACCGAAAAATGGTCCAAATTACATAAAACTTTCAGAACTAATAACTCATCGATAGAAGACGTGACTTCCATCTTGAGAACTTTCAAAATGGCTACCGTTGTCATGGAAACCGTCCAAACGTGAAAAAAACGAAAATAAATCCTTAATTAATTCATAGAAAATAAACCGCTACAGATACGACCAAAAAAACCGTAAGTAGAAAACAGTAGTATAAACTGTAGAATTCATTGCCGTTGGAATTTTTAAGATAGCTGCTGTTACCATGGAGATAACGCTTAAAGTGCACATGGGGCCCATATGGTAAAAAACGTCAAAGTAACATTTTTGTACAGATTTTAACCTCATTCCCGTTAAAATTATATTGTATTGTCATCTGTCTTTGAAATTTTCAAAATGGCCGCCGTTGCCATGGAAACAGCTAAAAAAAAAAAAAAAAAAAAAAAAAATAACTCGAAAATTTGAGACAAAATTCTGTGATTAAGACTATGTGCAAAAAGTCATCTAGAATATGCTAGAAGAAAACTAATACATAATTCAAAGTGCTTCTATTCTATACGAAAATCGTGCTTAAGAGAGAAAATCGCCACTGAGAGAGAGAGAAACACGAAGAGTACACATAATTGACATTTCTGCACTTGCATTAAAGTACACATCCGTTAATTGAACACCTGCAAAAATATACACATTAGCTGAAATCAATCGATAAGCGTGTAATTAAATTGTACAAGATAAAATACATGTATCTCGTGATACGCGAGATATTGAAGAATAAAATGAACAGTTAGTATGCCGCTCCGTCAATATATACACATGTTGTCTGTCCAAGGTCCCCTCTAAAAAGAATAGTAATGTACTAACTCCACGATAATATACTTCAGTATCACGTGACACCACCTTTCTTCTTCGCGCGTGTGTCTAATTTAAGATTTTAAAGAGTTCCCCAACTATATATAGACATCACTCTTAGTCTACGAGAAGAGAAAGGGGGGGGGTGGTGTTCAAAGGCATGTATACTATACGTGCCATGTGACTTTGGTACACTCAAACTGGTTGCTGCTACTGTGACAAAGTCTAGAACGGGGTGACATCCTCCGCTATTGCTTGCAATGGCAAATCTAGTGTTAGAATAACTCATTCGCTATTCATTTTTTCTGATTAGAAAACAGGAAATAGAGTATTTTTCTCAATTGTACGTGTAAAATTGTTCACAGATATTTGTCACTGAACAGCACAAAACGTATAGACAAGGAATAAACCAATGCAAAATGTGTCACGTTATGCTGTACAAAGTATTGATCAATCAATCAAATCATGATTCAAGTGATCAAATCATGATAAGAGATCAATCAATCAAGTTTTGAGATCAAACAAGTAATGCGTCAAGTGCAGATATCGGAAAAAAACGTCCCCTTCCCATTTTACAAACTGCCTATCAATCGATTAATCAATCAATCAAACGATTAATCAATCAATGATTGATCAATCATGATCACAAACCATCAATCAACCAATCCACATATCTTTCACGTTGAGTTTATGAAACAAAATACGTTTAATTATCTGTTGAACAATCGACTTTTGCGTATTATTATGTCACCCCTTTGAAAAAGGGGGGATATATTGTTATGGCACCCTAAACGGAGTTTGGGTGGCATATTGTTATTCTACGTTTCTTTTTTTATGGCACCCTCAACGGAGTTGGGGTGACATATTGTTATTCTACGTTTCTTTTTTTCTTATTATGTCACCCCTTTGAAAAAGGGGGGATATATTGTTATTCTACGAATTTTTTCTTCCACACTTTTTGTCCAGCCGATTTCTCGGAGATGCCTTGACATGTATTTATAAAATTGCACCATAATGACAATCCCCATGTGCAAAGTTGCAGTAAGCATGGAATGGTTCAAGATGGCCGCCGTTACCATGGAAACGGCAAAAATGTAAAAAACCGAAAAATGGTCCAAATTACATAAAACTTTCAGAACTAATAACTCATCGATAGAAGACGTGACTTCCATCTTGAGAACTTTCAAAATGGCTACCGTTGTCATGGAAACCGTCCAAACGTGAAAAAAACGAAAATAAATCCTTAATTAATTCATAGAAAATAAACCGCTACAGATACGACCAAAAAAACCGTAAGTAGAAAACAGTAGTATAAACTGTAGAATTCATTGCCGTTGGAATTTTTAAGATAGCTGCTGTTACCATGGAGATAACGCTTAAAGTGCACATGGGGCCCATATGGTAAAAAACGTCAAAGTAACATTTTTGTACAGATTTTAACCTCATTCCCGTTAAAATTATATTGTATTGTCATCTGTCTTTGAAATTTTCAAAATGGCCGCCGTTGCCATGGAAACAGCTAAAAAAAAAAAAAAAAAAAAAAAAAATAACTCGAAAATTTGAGACAAAATTCTGTGATTAAGACTATGTGCAAAAAGTCATCTAGAATATGCTAGAAGAAAACTAATACATAATTCAAAGTGCTTCTATTCTATACGAAAATCGTGCTTAAGAGAGAAAATCGCCACTGAGAGAGAGAGAAACACGAAGAGTACACATAATTGACATTTCTGCACTTGCATTAAAGTACACATCCGTTAATTGAACACCTGCAAAAATATACACATTAGCTGAAATCAATCGATAAGCGTGTAATTAAATTGTACAAGATAAAATACATGTATCTCGTGATACGCGAGATATTGAAGAATAAAATGAACAGTTAGTATGCCGCTCCGTCAATATATACACATGTTGTCTGTCCAAGGTCCCCTCTAAAAAGAATAGTAATGTACTAACTCCACGATAATATACTTCAGTATCACGTGACACCACCTTTCTTCTTCGCGCGTGTGTCTAATTTAAGATTTTAAAGAGTTCCCCAACTATATATAGACATCACTCTTAGTCTACGAGAAGAGAAAGGGGGGGGGGTGGTGTTCAAAGGCATGTATACTATACGTGCCATGTGACTTTGGTACACTCAAACTGGTTGCTGCTACTGTGACAAAGTCTAGAACGGGGTGACATCCTCCGCTATTGCTTGCAATGGCAAATCTAGTGTTAGAATAACTCATTCGCTATTCATTTTTTCTGATTAGAAAACAGGAAATAGAGTATTTTTCTCAATTGTACGTGTAAAATTGTTCACAGATATTTGTCACTGAACAGCACAAAACGTATAGACAAGGAATAAACCAATGCAAAATGTGTCACGTTATGCTGTACAAAGTATTGATCAATCAATCAAATCATGATTCAAGTGATCAAATCATGATAAGAGATCAATCAATCAAGTTTTGAGATCAAACAAGTAATGCGTCAAGTGCAGATATCGGAAAAAAACGTCCCCTTCCCATTTTACAAACTGCCTATCAATCGATTAATCAATCAATCAAACGATTAATCAATCAATGATTGATCAATCATGATCACAAACCATCAATCAACCAATCCACATATCTTTCACGTTGAGTTTATGAAACAAAATACGTTTAATTATCTGTTGAACAATCGACTTTTGCGTATTATTATGTCACCCCTTTGAAAAAGGGGGGATATATTGTTATGGCACCCTAAACGGAGTTTGGGTGGCATATTGTTATTCTACGTTTCTTTTTTTATGGCACCCTCAACGGAGTTGGGGTGACATATTGTTATTCTACGTTTCTTTTTTTCTTATTATGTCACCCCTTTGAAAAAGGGGGGATATATTGTTATTCTACGAATTTTTTCTTCCACACTTTTTGTCCAGCCGATTTCTCGGAGATGCCTTGACATGTATTTATAAAATTGCACCATAATGACAATCCCCATGTGCAAAGTTGCAGTAAGCATGGAATGGTTCAAGATGGCCGCCGTTACCATGGAAACGGCAAAAATGTAAAAAACCGAAAAATGGTCCAAATTACATAAAACTTTCAGAACTAATAACTCATCGATAGAAGACGTGACTTCCATCTTGAGAACTTTCAAAATGGCTACCGTTGTCATGGAAACCGTCCAAACGTGAAAAAAACGAAAATAAATCCTTAATTAATTCATAGAAAATAAACCGCTACAGATACGACCAAAAAAACCGTAAGTAGAAAACAGTAGTATAAACTGTAGAATTCATTGCCGTTGGAATTTTTAAGATAGCTGCTGTTACCATGGAGATAACGCTTAAAGTGCACATGGGGCCCATATGGTAAAAAACGTCAAAGTAACATTTTTGTACAGATTTTAACCTCATTCCCGTTAAAATTATATTGTATTGTCATCTGTCTTTGAAATTTTCAAAATGGCCGCCGTTGCCATGGAAACAGCTAAAAAAAAAAAAAAAAAAAAAAAAAATAACTCGAAAATTTGAGACAAAATTCTGTGATTAAGACTATGTGCAAAAAGTCATCTAGAATATGCTAGAAGAAAACTAATACATAATTCAAAGTGCTTCTATTCTATACGAAAATCGTGCTTAAGAGAGAAAATCGCCACTGAGAGAGAGAGAAACACGAAGAGTACACATAATTGACATTTCTGCACTTGCATTAAAGTACACATCCGTTAATTGAACACCTGCAAAAATATACACATTAGCTGAAATCAATCGATAAGCGTGTAATTAAATTGTACAAGATAAAATACATGTATCTCGTGATACGCGAGATATTGAAGAATAAAATGAACAGTTAGTATGCCGCTCCGTCAATATATACACATGTTGTCTGTCCAAGGTCCCCTCTAAAAAGAATAGTAATGTACTAACTCCACGATAATATACTTCAGTATCACGTGACACCACCTTTCTTCTTCGCGCGTGTGTCTAATTTAAGATTTTAAAGAGTTCCCCAACTATATATAGACATCACTCTTAGTCTACGAGAAGAGAAAGGGGGGGGGTGGTGTTCAAAGGCATGTATACTATACGTGCCATGTGACTTTGGTACACTCAAACTGGTTGCTGCTACTGTGACAAAGTCTAGAACGGGGTGACATCCTCCGCTATTGCTTGCAATGGCAAATCTAGTGTTAGAATAACTCATTCGCTATTCATTTTTTCTGATTAGAAAACAGGAAATAGAGTATTTTTCTCAATTGTACGTGTAAAATTGTTCACAGATATTTGTCACTGAACAGCACAAAACGTATAGACAAGGAATAAACCAATGCAAAATGTGTCACGTTATGCTGTACAAAGTATTGATCAATCAATCAAATCATGATTCAAGTGATCAAATCATGATAAGAGATCAATCAATCAAGTTTTGAGATCAAACAAGTAATGCGTCAAGTGCAGATATCGGAAAAAAACGTCCCCTTCCCATTTTACAAACTGCCTATCAATCGATTAATCAATCAATCAAACGATTAATCAATCAATGATTGATCAATCATGATCACAAACCATCAATCAACCAATCCACATATCTTTCACGTTGAGTTTATGAAACAAAATACGTTTAATTATCTGTTGAACAATCGACTTTTGCGTATTATTATGTCACCCCTTTGAAAAAGGGGGGATATATTGTTATGGCACCCTAAACGGAGTTTGGGTGGCATATTGTTATTCTACGTTTCTTTTTTTATGGCACCCTCAACGGAGTTGGGGTGACATATTGTTATTCTACGTTTCTTTTTTTCTTATTATGTCACCCCTTTGAAAAAGGGGGGATATATTGTTATTCTACGAATTTTTTCTTCCACACTTTTTGTCCAGCCGATTTCTCGGAGATGCCTTGACATGTATTTATAAAATTGCACCATAATGACAATCCCCATGTGCAAAGTTGCAGTAAGCATGGAATGGTTCAAGATGGCCGCCGTTACCATGGAAACGGCAAAAATGTAAAAAACCGAAAAATGGTCCAAATTACATAAAACTTTCAGAACTAATAACTCATCGATAGAAGACGTGACTTCCATCTTGAGAACTTTCAAAATGGCTACCGTTGTCATGGAAACCGTCCAAACGTGAAAAAAACGAAAATAAATCCTTAATTAATTCATAGAAAATAAACCGCTACAGATACGACCAAAAAAACCGTAAGTAGAAAACAGTAGTATAAACTGTAGAATTCATTGCCGTTGGAATTTTTAAGATAGCTGCTGTTACCATGGAGATAACGCTTAAAGTGCACATGGGGCCCATATGGTAAAAAACGTCAAAGTAACATTTTTGTACAGATTTTAACCTCATTCCCGTTAAAATTATATTGTATTGTCATCTGTCTTTGAAATTTTCAAAATGGCCGCCGTTGCCATGGAAACAGCTAAAAAAAAAAAAAAAAAAAAAAAAAATAACTCGAAAATTTGAGACAAAATTCTGTGATTAAGACTATGTGCAAAAAGTCATCTAGAATATGCTAGAAGAAAACTAATACATAATTCAAAGTGCTTCTATTCTATACGAAAATCGTGCTTAAGAGAGAAAATCGCCACTGAGAGAGAGAGAAACACGAAGAGTACACATAATTGACATTTCTGCACTTGCATTAAAGTACACATCCGTTAATTGAACACCTGCAAAAATATACACATTAGCTGAAATCAATCGATAAGCGTGTAATTAAATTGTACAAGATAAAATACATGTATCTCGTGATACGCGAGATATTGAAGAATAAAATGAACAGTTAGTATGCCGCTCCGTCAATATATACACATGTTGTCTGTCCAAGGTCCCCTCTAAAAAGAATAGTAATGTACTAACTCCACGATAATATACTTCAGTATCACGTGACACCACCTTTCTTCTTCGCGCGTGTGTCTAATTTAAGATTTTAAAGAGTTCCCCAACTATATATAGACATCACTCTTAGTCTACGAGAAGAGAAAGGGGGGGGGGTGGTGTTCAAAGGCATGTATACTATACGTGCCATGTGACTTTGGTACACTCAAACTGGTTGCTGCTACTGTGACAAAGTCTAGAACGGGGTGACATCCTCCGCTATTGCTTGCAATGGCAAATCTAGTGTTAGAATAACTCATTCGCTATTCATTTTTTCTGATTAGAAAACAGGAAATAGAGTATTTTTCTCAATTGTACGTGTAAAATTGTTCACAGATATTTGTCACTGAACAGCACAAAACGTATAGACAAGGAATAAACCAATGCAAAATGTGTCACGTTATGCTGTACAAAGTATTGATCAATCAATCAAATCATGATTCAAGTGATCAAATCATGATAAGAGATCAATCAATCAAGTTTTGAGATCAAACAAGTAATGCGTCAAGTGCAGATATCGGAAAAAAACGTCCCCTTCCCATTTTACAAACTGCCTATCAATCGATTAATCAATCAATCAAACGATTAATCAATCAATGATTGATCAATCATGATCACAAACCATCAATCAACCAATCCACATATCTTTCACGTTGAGTTTATGAAACAAAATACGTTTAATTATCTGTTGAACAATCGACTTTTGCGTATTATTATGTCACCCCTTTGAAAAAGGGGGGATATATTGTTATGGCACCCTAAACGGAGTTTGGGTGGCATATTGTTATTCTACGTTTCTTTTTTTATGGCACCCTCAACGGAGTTGGGGTGACATATTGTTATTCTACGTTTCTTTTTTTCTTATTATGTCACCCCTTTGAAAAAGGGGGGATATATTGTTATTCTACGAATTTTTTCTTCCACACTTTTTTGTCCAGCCGATTTCTCGGAGATGCCTTGACATGTATTTATAAAATTGCACCATAATGACAATCCCCATGTGCAAAGTTGCAGTAAGCATGGAATGGTTCAAGATGGCCGCCGTTACCATGGAAACGGCAAAAATGTAAAAAACCGAAAAATGGTCCAAATTACATAAAACTTTCAGAACTAATAACTCATCGATAGAAGACGTGACTTCCATCTTGAGAACTTTCAAAATGGCTACCGTTGTCATGGAAACCGTCCAAACGTGAAAAAAACGAAAATAAATCCTTAATTAATTCATAGAAAATAAACCGCTACAGATACGACCAAAAAAACCGTAAGTAGAAAACAGTAGTATAAACTGTAGAATTCATTGCCGTTGGAATTTTTAAGATAGCTGCTGTTACCATGGAGATAACGCTTAAAGTGCACATGGGGCCCATATGGTAAAAAACGTCAAAGTAACATTTTTGTACAGATTTTAACCTCATTCCCGTTAAAATTATATTGTATTGTCATCTGTCTTTGAAATTTTCAAAATGGCCGCCGTTGCCATGGAAACAGCTAAAAAAAAAAAAAAAAAAAAAAAAAATAACTCGAAAATTTGAGACAAAATTCTGTGATTAAGACTATGTGCAAAAAGTCATCTAGAATATGCTAGAAGAAAACTAATACATAATTCAAAGTGCTTCTATTCTATACGAAAATCGTGCTTAAGAGAGAAAATCGCCACTGAGAGAGAGAGAAACACGAAGAGTACACATAATTGACATTTCTGCACTTGCATTAAAGTACACATCCGTTAATTGAACACCTGCAAAAATATACACATTAGCTGAAATCAATCGATAAGCGTGTAATTAAATTGTACAAGATAAAATACATGTATCTCGTGATACGCGAGATATTGAAGAATAAAATGAACAGTTAGTATGCCGCTCCGTCAATATATACACATGTTGTCTGTCCAAGGTCCCCTCTAAAAAGAATAGTAATGTACTAACTCCACGATAATATACTTCAGTATCACGTGACACCACCTTTCTTCTTCGCGCGTGTGTCTAATTTAAGATTTTAAAGAGTTCCCCAACTATATATAGACATCACTCTTAGTCTACGAGAAGAGAAAGGGGGGGGGGTGGTGTTCAAAGGCATGTATACTATACGTGCCATGTGACTTTGGTACACTCAAACTGGTTGCTGCTACTGTGACAAAGTCTAGAACGGGGTGACATCCTCCGCTATTGCTTGCAATGGCAAATCTAGTGTTAGAATAACTCATTCGCTATTCATTTTTTCTGATTAGAAAACAGGAAATAGAGTATTTTTCTCAATTGTACGTGTAAAATTGTTCACAGATATTTGTCACTGAACAGCACAAAACGTATAGACAAGGAATAAACCAATGCAAAATGTGTCACGTTATGCTGTACAAAGTATTGATCAATCAATCAAATCATGATTCAAGTGATCAAATCATGATAAGAGATCAATCAATCAAGTTTTGAGATCAAACAAGTAATGCGTCAAGTGCAGATATCGGAAAAAAACGTCCCCTTCCCATTTTACAAACTGCCTATCAATCGATTAATCAATCAATCAAACGATTAATCAATCAATGATTGATCAATCATGATCACAAACCATCAATCAACCAATCCACATATCTTTCACGTTGAGTTTATGAAACAAAATACGTTTAATTATCTGTTGAACAATCGACTTTTGCGTATTATTATGTCACCCCTTTGAAAAAGGGGGGATATATTGTTATGGCACCCTAAACGGAGTTTGGGTGGCATATTGTTATTCTACGTTTCTTTTTTTATGGCACCCTCAACGGAGTTGGGGTGACATATTGTTATTCTACGTTTCTTTTTTTCTTATTATGTCACCCCTTTGAAAAAGGGGGGATATATTGTTATTCTACGAATTTTTTCTTCCACACTTTTTGTCCAGCCGATTTCTCGGAGATGCCTTGACATGTATTTATAAAATTGCACCATAATGACAATCCCCATGTGCAAAGTTGCAGTAAGCATGGAATGGTTCAAGATGGCCGCCGTTACCATGGAAACGGCAAAAATGTAAAAAACCGAAAAATGGTCCAAATTACATAAAACTTTCAGAACTAATAACTCATCGATAGAAGACGTGACTTCCATCTTGAGAACTTTCAAAATGGCTACCGTTGTCATGGAAACCGTCCAAACGTGAAAAAAACGAAAATAAATCCTTAATTAATTCATAGAAAATAAACCGCTACAGATACGACCAAAAAAACCGTAAGTAGAAAACAGTAGTATAAACTGTAGAATTCATTGCCGTTGGAATTTTTAAGATAGCTGCTGTTACCATGGAGATAACGCTTAAAGTGCACATGGGGCCCATATGGTAAAAAACGTCAAAGTAACATTTTTGTACAGATTTTAACCTCATTCCCGTTAAAATTATATTGTATTGTCATCTGTCTTTGAAATTTTCAAAATGGCCGCCGTTGCCATGGAAACAGCTAAAAAAAAAAAAAAAAAAAAAAAAAATAACTCGAAAATTTGAGACAAAATTCTGTGATTAAGACTATGTGCAAAAAGTCATCTAGA